>NW_026714563.1:0-23235 GCF_029784015.1 Lycium ferocissimum | reverse complement strand
ATATGAATATGTAAATGAATATGAATACGATTATGAATATGAATATGTAAATGAATATGAATACGATTATGAGTATGCATATAGGTATGAAATGTAAATGAGTACGGATATGGATATGGATGTATGTAAACAATCCCGCATTAGAAATGGAAAGTCCCTACGAAAAGCAAGTAAGTGTTTATGACGATGGTTCTACTACCTCACATCTTATGCTATTTCTTATGTTGTTTATTATGCTTCTATAATGATGATTGATCATGCTTTACATACTCAGTACATTCTTCGTACTGAAATCCTTTTATTTGTGGGCGCTGCGTCATGCCCGCAGGTGGCCAGGGAGACAGGCTTGATCTATAGCTTTATTACTCAGGGACTACGTAGCGGAGCTCCATTTCATTCGGAGCTACAGCTTTTGGTACCTATTCTTTTGTGTACATACTTATGGGCATGGCGAGGTCCTGTCCCGCCTATATCATATGACATACTCTCCTTAAAGGCTCGTAGATATGTATATATATAGTTAGATGTATTTGGCCTTGTCGGCCTATATTTTGAATATCATTTTGTTTGCCTCGGCAGTTTATGTACATTGTTGTGGGCATAGTTGTTGATGGTAATATAAATGTATTGTTGCCCAATGGAAATAGTATGAATGATGGATAGAAAGTATGATTTAGCTATGTGGCTCACCTAGATGTAATGTGAATGTATGATAAGAGGTGCCCGGGTGGGTTAGCACCGGGTACCCGTCATGGCCCTCCGGTTGGGTCGTGACAATACTTTACTAGGAAATCATAGGATTTCTTACGACAAAAACGAAAGGCATAACACAAAATAAGTGGGTCTATCAAACATGGGTCCTAAGAACTGTAGAGGCACACTACCCGCTGAATAGTCTAAACGTCTAGAGAACTGTAGCCTCTGACCACCTCTGAACTCACTAACAGAACCTGAAGATCTAGCTCTCTTACTCTAACCCCTATCATGTTCACGCTCATCCCTCCGCAGCAGCTTACACTCCTCAAGGTTCTAAGCGTGCGTCTGGATGCGAAAAATGTCCATACCTGTCTAAATCGAGGCCGTCATGCAGCCATCAATCAAGTGTGGTCCCAAATCGCTCACTAATCAGTAAAATCGATCCTCCATCTCAGCTACAACAGTTGGAGAATATCTAGCCAATGAATTAAAGCGAAGACTATACTCTCAAACACTCATGCTCCCTGTCTAAGGTTTAGGAATCTATCAGCTAGGGCCCGTCGGATCTCTGGTGGCAAATAGTGGCGGATAAAGGCCTCTGTGAACTCTGGCCACATAGGTAGTGGTGCATTATCTCCTCTAGACGACACCCAGGTCTTATACCACTGAACAACACCATCTCGCAACTGGCACGAAGCCAATTCTACTGACTCAGTGTCTGAAGCGTGCATTACCCGCAACGTCCTCAGCATCCAATCTGTAAAATCCTGCAAATCCCCATCAGGTTTCGATCCAAAGAATTCTGGAGGGTCCAATTTCATAAAATGTCGAACCCTGGCACTAACAGTCCTGTCACTATGACCAGTACCCATACTCTAATGCTAGGCCTGAGCGGCTACTAACTGAGTCGAGAAATGAATAGCCTCTTGCATCTCCTGGCCTGATGCATCAGGTGGAAGAATAGGATCTGCTGGGACAGAAGGGCTTGGAGAAGACTGAGATGGGGAATCACCTTGAGACTCGCTCTGGCCAGCAGCTACTGGTTGCAGCTACCCTCATCTGCCACAGCCTTGCCTCTCTAGCTGGCTGAAGCTCTCCTCATCATAGGCATCACTGAAACCACAATATGTTATTAGAAAATAAATCCTAATGGTACGGCTCTATCGCACGATCTAAGATAAGAAAGACGGACGATCTTTCTAAATGCCCTGCAGGCTCCTGTTTATAAGTGTGGTGTACAACACACCATAAAAAAGACTCTGTTAGGCATAGCTTGTAGACAACCCTATGATACAACTACTCTGATACCAAGTTTTTCATGACCCAAACTAGAGAGGCGATGACGGGCACGCGGGCCCTACCTGCCGAGCATCGCTAAACATGCTTTCCTACCATGATCATAAACAAGACTGGACCTTGGGGTCACAAGATGAAAATCTGCAAAATCATATAAGAGATATGCTAAAAAGGAATGAGCCCAAGAAGACATGCTATGTAACTATGCTGGACAAAACTATACAAGCTGACCAGGCTATCATGAAAGACTATACAGCAAAATATAGACCGAAGGGGCCACACTAGTCTAACCATACCATGACAGTCTACAAGCCTCTACTGGAGTATCTGAAATAAAGAGGTCAGGACTGGGTCCGGCCATACCCTTATGAGCACAAAAGAATAACATACCAGCGGTACATCAGCAACTTCGGAACAAGAGGAGTGCTCCCATGTCGTATCGATTGAACAGCAACCTACGGGGCCGGATAACCAAACTGTCTATATGTACCTACGGGCATGAAACGCAGTACCCCCTAAAAAGGGACATCAATACGATAAAGTACTGAGTATGTAAGGCATGAAATTAACGTGAAAGAGACATAAGAGAACATAGGATGAAATAAATGCAACTGTATGTCTGAACTGCCTCTGTGGGCTAATGATGTACATAAATACTGTGCATGCATGCATGAGGTCATACATATATATATATATATATATATATATATATATATATATATATATATATATATATATATATATAACGCCTGTCAAGCCTCTATGGGCTTCCCATTATATCATATTGGCCTCTGTGGGCATCATCATCATCGTTATCATCATGTGACCAGCTGATCAGGTAGTAGTGCGTACATAACACCGTCACCTTCCCCATACCTCATATATATATAATACATAATATACGCGTATATAACACCTGAGGGGTCACAGGTCCGTACATGCTTTTATATATATATATATAAAATGCAATGCACAACAATAATAAAAGTATATCCTAAATCTGTCGGAGTGACGTAAGGTCGTTACACCTCCGAACGTCGTTATGTGTTAAAATTTTCATCAACAAAAGACTCTATGGATCATACTGAATTAGAAAAAGTACTTACTGAAATCAACATTTCTAGATCATTAATCAACATGGGACATCCTTATCTTCTAAGAGTAGAATCATTATGAAATAATGTTGCGTGTACGTTCTGTTCATAAGGATCACGCCAAAAGAAGGAAGGTTAACCTTAACATACGTCAAGTCATCCAAGCAATCCAACAATGAACTTCCCACAACTAGTGTGCCAATCCACAAATTTTCACATATTACATGCTAATATTTCATGAAAAAAGAAATTAATGGGGGAATGGGGAAGTGCGTTTTCCATGGAACAATCTTACCTTCAAAATAATCATAAGGAAATAGAGAGAAAGAGACATACCTCTATTCTTGCAAATAATGGGAGGTTTTTGAGGATTTGGGATGAAAAATGTTGTTTTTTTTAATTTTTTTATGGAGGGTTTTGGGTTAGAGAGAGAGAGAGTGAAGAGGGACAAAATCAAATGGCAACAGGATATCTCACAAGAAAAGGTGTTGAAAAGTGATAAAAAGATATGTCACGCGTGGCTACATTGAGTATTATGTATACTCTTATGATTGATTTTACGACATACTAAAAGTATTAATTGTGCTGTATGTCAAAGTTGAGGTAGCATGCGCTACAGAGAGAATCAGGATTGGGCTTTCTCAGGAATTAAAGTCAGATAGCGGTAACACGACCAAATATGTAAGCAGGAGCATTAGGAAAAAGAAGGTTATGATATCATAAAGGGGAGAGAAACATGGACAAGGGAAATGTATACCCATTGAGGGTTAGGTAATATATATTTGAGGAAAAGGCTAGAATGAAAGTAGGAAAGCAGGCGATAGGATCAAATTTAAATAAATCAATGGAAGATAGAGTAATGTTGTTCATGACAATGGATGAACGTGAGGACCTCGGAACCAACCAATCCGTCTTCATAACCAAAACCAAGAAGGTTATAAGTAACGAACAAAGGTGCATTCTTGAGAAGAAATAAACAGGTCCTATGAGAGCGACGAGAAATTTTAAACTCCTGGGATTTAACCAGGAGGATGGATGTGAACCCATAATTGGTATGCCTATTTAAGGGAAGAAAGTACCCCAAGAAGAGATTTTCAGTGTCAAAAGGGATTCGCACTCGTAACGAAACACTCCAAAGTTTCCTAACCTAAGAGTAAAGGATGACTAATGAAAACAGGCGTTTTACGAGTAAAAGAAAACAAAAGAAACTATGAGGACTAAAGGAAGGAGCAGGTGTCAACGAAATGGTTATAGGGAATTATGTGGCCGCCGACAACAAGGAGAAGGTTAATGAGTCAGCAGGCTTGCCCAAAGGAAAACAAATTTAAATTATAAGATAGTGGTTGTGTGAAAGATGCAAAGATGCGACCATAAAGAAAACTGAGAAAATTCGATATATATATATATATATATATATATATATATATATATATATGTATATGTATATGTACAAGTTATAGTATCATAAAGGAAGATGTAGACTCGACGAAAGAAGAAAGGAAAGCGTGTACTTTGCAAGAATTTCATGATAAGAACAAGAACCAATAGAACACTAGAAGGGCTATGATGCATAGCCGTGATGCAAACAAGTAGTTAAGAAGAATTACGGGATAAAATGAGCTAAGCTAATGAAAGGACGAGTCATGGGAATGGAGGGTGTGGAGTATCAACTTTTAATGGTATAGTATAGACATAAATTGAAATTGGGAACCTAGAGCGAGGAGAATTTCAAGGATATTAAGAAGATAGTCGTGGAGAAAGACTAGGGCTAAAGGAGCATGGTATAGTAGACACTCCATAAGGGGCCTAATGAATGTCGATGTCCCCATTAATTCATTAACCTAGGGGACTACTAGTCATGAAAGGTAGAAGTGAAAAGTCAATAAAGAAGGCATCTGAATTGTATCCGATATGTATAAGCATTTTGATTTGATACAAGAACTCAACTAGCAAAAAGAAAATAAGTTAAACCATGCGACGAAAAGAACTCCGGCATTATATGGAATAGAGGAATTGAAGGATTGCTAAGGTCGGCCAGATGACTATCAAAGACGGTTAACACTCAAAGGTTACGGGTATATGAGAACATCCTTTAAAAGGGGGGAAGAACAAATTTAGTTCTAAGATGAGCTACAATATTCCCACTCTCAAAAGAGGGAAATGTACTAGCTTGAAGGAGCCAACATTCAATATGAACCAATATATCAGGAATACAGTAAAGAAAAGTGAGAATGGACTAAATAAAAGTGAGAATGGACTAAATACAAGTATATTATGAGACAAATGTGAAAAAGGAGGCATTACAAGAGGATGAAGGTTTAGCGAATCGAAAAGAATAAGTTTCGTCAACACGATACATTGTATTCCGGACTATGACTCGAATCACTCGCGCCGGATTTTTTTTAGGTACATTTAGATATGCAGAAAGGTACTCCAAGGGGTAACAGAAGAAGTAAGAAAGGTCGCATGTGACCAGGGATAAGTATACGGGACAATCGGGATTATTAACAAAAACTTGTAGCACTAGAAGAGATGAAAGCTTTAAAACAGGAATATTTATAGGAAGTTCAATAATCTTCAAAGGAAAGGAAGATAGTGTGTCTATGGATAGCAAGACAGCAGTCCTGCCTGAGATTAGGAAGTACCTCGTAAGTCGTGAAATTCCAAGTCGCCGGTTATATCAATTGTGAAAGTGTATAACATAGAACCATATAAACAACGTTGTGATGAAATATCCAACAAAATGGTGCAAGAACGACGATAAGGAGCCGAAGAAGAATGGAGGTTAGTTTAAGTCTCAATTAGTCACCGGTATAAGAGAGCCAAGGACTTAAGGAGGGAAGCATACTCGTATTGAAAGGAAATTACGATTAAGTAGGATTTTATCTTAGTTCTATGTTTATGAGTTTATATTGTAATTATGTTAAAATTGAGTAGAGGAAATTGGAGGAAAAGTTCAAATATGAATATGATGATATTGTAAGGAATTAAAGGGGGTCCGACCAAGGAATTAAAAGGAGATGATATGATATCTGTATAAGGTCAGCTGGTACAAAAAGGGATAATCTAAAATAGCACCAAAGAAGCAAGCAAGGAAAGGTGCCATATCTGAATAAGAGAATTTGTCTAATAGTAGAAAAGTAAGGAGCAAGGCAAAAGAGTACCACAATTAAGAGTGCTCACAGATCAGCGAGGAGCAATAGCAATCATGAGTTAAGACCATCTTAATGGTAACAGGTCCCAAGACGGTAGCTAGATATTAATTGACCACTGGGTACATACATAAGAACATGAGGATATGGAACTAATGAATGAGTTCGACAAAGAATTGGGAGAATATGAAAGAAGACTAATGAGCCCATAGCATAAGATCATGGAGATCAGGAACAAAAGGAGGACAACCATTTCAAGAAATTAATGATAGCATCGTAAGCTCGCAAGCTACAACATTCGAGGACAAATGTTTCTAAGAGGGGAAGGATGTTACACCTCACACTTTTAGAGCATGAGCACACCACACATTTCACCGTACTAATGGAGTATCAGAGAAGTCCCATGAAGTTTTGAAAGGTACAAGCCGTGGGAAGTACGTAGCAATGAAGTAAAGGATGAATTACGATCTCGTAAGTCGAAACCGGGAAGGACAACCTTGGAACCAAAGGACATGACCATTATCAAGTATAATTAATGATAAATATCATGTATAGAGAGTTTTGAAAGATTCTGGGACCAAGCAAATCGAATAAAATAAGTTTTCCGAAAATTTGAAAAAATTCGGCAGAATTTTTGACAGAAATTTTGGGTCAACTTTAGAGAATTATATCTCCTAGTATATCAGGAGTTTTGAGGTGTTTCAAGAGCCTAAAATCAATTTCATTGAGTGTAGTTTTCAATGCAACAAATCATTCATCGATACAAACCCAGAGTAGGGAGATATGGGCATTTTAAGATAAGTTGCCAAATGGCTTGGTGGGCCCCACTTAGAAAGTCGGTGGAACCGACTTTTAAAGGGTATAAATACCCTATTATTTCCCTTTTTTTCATCATTTACACTTCTTTTGAGTTCTAGACACATCCATACACTTCTCTTAAACACTTATAACCCCTTAAATCAAGAATTAAACAAGATTACACCAAACTAGTCCATGAAAAGTAATTGTTCTTGTTTCTACTTGATGTTGTAGCGAGTTTGGTCTTGAAGAAAGTTGGTGTGGCTAAATTTATTCAAGTATAAGGTATGTTCTTCATCCTATCTCTTATGTTGAGTTGATTTGAAGGTTTCAGCAAGTCTTAATAGTGAAAATAGTTATGGAGGAAAGGTCATAAAGTGTTGTGTTGTAGTTGTTGAGTTTATGGACTGCTTTAAGCATGTTTTGGCTGTGTTTTTGAGCTAATTTCCATTTATATGGATGGTATCTAATGTTGTTAATGCATTGATGAGGTTATGCTCCTTGATTGAGAAGAAAGGAAATGTATATTGTTATTGTATATTGATATACTTTGGGTTATCTAATGTATACATCTTGTAAGGGCAGTAAAAGGAGTATTTAAGGACTTTTGTAAGTTTGTTGTGTTATTGTGGGTTGTTGTATATGTTTTGGAATTTGTAGGAAGTAGATAGTATAGGGGAAATGCTATCCAATTTTCGTTGGCTCGTTTATTAGTCTAGTTTGATCTTGTGAGAGTTTCAATGGCTTGACCTTAGTATGAATTATCTTGAATGTAGATTTGTAAGTTTGGAAGGATAAGCATTAAGTAGTTAAGGAAACGACAAGGTATGTTAAGGCTAGTCCCTTTCTTTCTAAAGGCATGATTCTTTTCTTATGAACCCATACATGTTTTCCATAACACCCTTATTCCCAAAAAGCTAGAAGTTCATGATTCTCAAAGTTCTTATATTGCTAAAGATAGATGTTTCCTATGATGATAATGATGATGATAATGATTCCATTTTTAGAGATTCCAAAGCTTATGGGTTTGATGCTATTATGATATTATTGAGCTTATTTCAGGATTTCCTTAATTTTATTCATTATTGTTGATCTCACGTTATGATAGTTGTCCCTTCAAGGTGAGATATAGCGATGATGATTGTTCCATAGCATAATCGGAGGCTACCGACCTTACGTCACTCCGATAGAGTTGTAGATTTTAATTGGGCTCTCATCCATGCTTTACATATATGTAAGTATTTTCTTTCTCACTGCGCCTTAATGGCCGGGCAAGATACTATATATATAACGCCGTGCCTACATGGCCGAGCAAGATAACACCGCGCCTACATGGCCGGGCAGACACCACTAGTGGGCGGCGTGAGATGATTACCCCGGACACGGGCTAATGATGATAACACCGCGCCTACATGGCCGGACAGTATAACACCGTACCTATATGGTCGGGTAGTTTACTTATATATATATTTATACTGTTGATTTAAAAAAGTTAAAGTTAGCATGCATGGTATCCGCTTTAAGAGGCAATCAAATGTACAGGTTATGTTTATCTCATGTTATGTTCCGTACATAGCTTCTTGTGGATGTTGCGTTCGTACCCGCAGGAAGGCAGGGAGATGGATCAGATCTGTAAGTGCTTTATCAGCGGATTCTCAGGAGCACTCCACTTACTTCGGAGCTACAGTCTTTTGGTATTGGTCCTTATGGTCACTTGTATTCTATGTAGAGGATCGTAGACATGTATGTACATTTATATGTTTCATAACTCCACCGGTTCATATCGTTGTATAACATTTTAGTAGCCTTGTCGGCTGGTGATGATGAGCATTATTGTTGAAGATTATCTAGAGATGTGCCATTATATTGTGATATATATCCTTACAGATTATGATATCCATGAGCTATCTTTATGGTCAACCAAAAATGATTATGAGATGTATGTTTAAATGTGCTCGGTATGTTAGCTCCGGGTACTCGTCATGGCCCTCTGATTTGGTCGTGACAAGTGAATTTTTGGAAAAAACCTAGCTTGCTAAGTGAAGGAATGAAAATTATTTTTATGCATGCTAGGTGTTTGTCAAAATGCCACAAAGAAAGTAAATTTGTTGTTAATGGGCATGAATGTTTTTACATGCTAGGTAGTGATTATGTTGTGAAAAATAAGTGTAGGGTATAGTCTTGTGTTGAAATTGTTGTCATAAAAAAGCAATGGCCCCGTGTGCCATTCGACTACCACCCGCACGAATTGGATAAAATAGGGTAGTCTGAATCCCTATGTGAACATGTTAAACCTCAGAAATTTCGAATTTTGTTGCCTTGTGAGTAGGCTAATGTGAGCTTAAGGTGAACATGAAATCCATAAGAGATTAAGGAAAGCATTAGATAGCTTAAGGTGCATACTATAAGATTTTGAAGTTATATGAATATATGAGCCTTAGTTTGTTGAAGGAAGTGAAATGTAAGTCGCATTCGGAAAGGTTTTCGCTATAATTGAGCTAATATTTATTTGGTAATGTCTTGAGGGGCTGATATAGGGCCTATTTTATGGTTATTGAAGTGTTATATAAGTGCCAAGAAGGTTCCACAAGGATTGGAAGTCAAACGAATCAACGAGAGAAAGTTTCGGATAACTGTGAGTTATACGACCACTTATACGGACCGTATAACTTTACACGGTCCATATAAGGGGGGTCCGTATAACATGACCCTTAAAGAGAGGGAATTTTTCTTGGTGGTGTTATACGGTCCACTTATACAGACCGTATAATATTATACGGACTGTGTAAGTGGTCCGTATAAGTCCATCGGGCAGCTTTATTCCTTTTTGTATAAATAGAAAACCCTTGTTCTTTTATTTCATTCTTGTTATACCTCGTACTTTGTACGTTGGAATATTCTAAGTTGGTTGCGACAAGTTATGGACAAGACTTTTAATTTTCGGTTTTGTTGATTTTTTTGTTTTAATGCACAAGTTGCATATTCATCTTTTCATTGGTATGGAGTGTTAAGGGTAAATTTGGAATAAGGAAAATTTGGGGTTAAAAGTGAATTATGGAAAGTTGAGCATTTCATGAAAATTAAGGGCTAGAAGTGAAATTTTGGAAACTAAATATTTCATGAAAATGGCCATATGTGGCCATGTGTGTGGTGTGGGCCATAGCCCACATGTGTTAATTATATAAGTGGCAAAAGATGACTAATTAAGTCATCATCATCATTTAGCACCCTAGAAAATTCAAGAAGCATGGAGAAAGAACAAGAGGCCATTCGGCCATGACCAAGAAAAATTGGAGTCCAAAAATTGACAATCATGTTGTTGCTTCATAATTTAAACTCACGTTGACGAAGAGATTATATTTCGTATTTTTGTACGTCGGATTATTCACAAGATGAGGTGGGGTCCACACACCGAGATGTTTTTGGGACATGCGACAATTTATATGAATCACATATGTGAAGTTAAACATAACTCAAGAAGGACCCTTGAGCCAAATCAAAGTGGAAGTCCTCCAAACAAATATTTTTAAGTAATGTTTTTGGGTGATCTGACTTCGAGGGGCAGAAACAGTATTATAAGTTTGGAATTTGGAAAAACACCAAAGATAGAAGTTGTAGATAATTGAATTATCTTTCCAACCATAGGTCGTGGGCCCACAGGTGACATCGAGATAAGGAGATATGGACGTTTTAAGGCGGAAAGGTCAGTGGGCTAGGCCCAAACCGGGCCCAATCGGGTTGGCCCATGACCCATGCCTATTTAAGTCTAATTTCAGCCCTTTCCTCTCATTTTTCAGACCAAGAATACCCAGAAAATTCTGGAAAGAGAGAGAGAAGAACCTTGGAGAGAAGAAAAACCAATTTTGACCAAAATCGGAGCCCCGAATTCCGAAGCCCATGAAGAGAAAAGTGTTGTACGCTGCGTTGTCTTCAATTTGAGCTAAAAATCAACCAAGGAGAAGAGTGATAACGTGGGGGCTGCATGCTTAAGGTATGAATACGGTTCCTTTTCATTGTTAACGAGTGTATTTAGAATTTTAACGGATTAAAACGGAGGGGATAGTGTGCAGAAATGGATGAAATTCATGAAATTTTGTATGTTGATGTTGAGCCGTGAGTATGGGTTGTTTTGTGACAAGGAATGAACTAAATTTATTTAGTATGTTTGGATTGTTGTGTTGTGGATTCTATGGTGCTAATGAAAGTTTAATGGTTCAAAGTGAAGTTATAGTTGTTTGCGGCTTGTTATGGAATTTTATATAGTTTATTGAATTTATGGAAGTAATGGATTATTAATGTAGTTCATGAATTCGGAAGGAAGAAAATGTGTTGTGTTGTTTCCTTGAACTTGGAGGTTTCGGTTTCATTATGTAGTGGATGGAATGTTGTTGAAGTGTCGAAAGGGTTATTAATGTTAGAATGCGTTTTGAATCGATTATTGATGTTACTTATATGGTTGTTGGTGTTGTTGTTGAAAATATTGGCCGAGTTGAATTCTCGGGGTTGTTGAACTTATAGGAAATGCCGCCCAAATTTCGTAAATAAAGTGATGGCTTGGGATTGGATTCTTAAGTGCTTATGGCTAATGTTTGGTACTTAATGACCTTATTGTAGATCTTGGAAGGTTTGAGACTTAAATTTGGATTAGCGTAGGAAGCGATCGAGGTATGTAAAGCTTACCTTTCTTTCTTTTGGCATGTCTTAGATATGGCTAAGGTATGATATGTTATGAGCCTTGGGGGTAACTCTATTCTGAAATTCTGAACATGTTTATGATTCACACTCGTTTCTTGATGTTCGCATTTTGATACGGTCGGATTATGGTCCTTATGTCTTCCGTATGATTGGATTTTAAAAGTTGCAAAAAAAAAAGAGAGATTTATTTTTAAAAGAGTTTTGTAACTACGAACGTCCGTAACTTTCACAGACAGAACCGGATGGCTTTGATATGCCCGTAAATGATTCTATGACGTATAATGACTATGATTTCCATAGGCGGGCCCGGATTGCCGACGCTCGTCCGGGTCCCGCGATTTTCTTTGTATAGTGCTAACGACTTTTTGAAAAGAACTTAATACGACTATCCTTCCGACCCCGAGTATGATTACTTATTTATCTGCTGAGTCCGAAATAAGGATTTTTTATGTATGTGATTTTGATACGTAACTACGATTTCTTTCTAAGTTCGGTTTTATATGTCTTGAGCGACGTTCGAAAGAAAATCTGATTTGACAATCAGTATTTGGCACTTATGATTCTCGCTTTCTCGTTGTTACATTTTTTGCCGAGTCCCGGCCAAAGATGTATCGTGTGCACGTGTGATATTGACCGTTGGATTCTTTGACCGCGGTATGTGATGTGATGTTCGCCGGATTCGACCGCGGTACGTGCGATGTTGCCGGATTCTTGACCGCTGTATGTGATGATGCCGCCGATTCTTGACCGCGGATATGTGATATCGCCGCTGGGGTATTTGGCCGCGGTATGTGTATGTGTGATATTGCCGCCGGGTATTTGGCCGCGATATGTGTATATGTGATATTGTCACCGGGTATTTGGCCGCGTATACGTGATATCAGCCACGGGTATTTGACCGCGGTATGTATATATGTGATATTGACCGGGTACTTGACCGCGTATGTGTATATGTGATTTTGATGTCCGGGTTACGACCGCCTAACACGTTAAATCTACATATGATTTGTTCTATTTTATATACGGGACAAACGTTTTACAAAAGAAAGCTACATTTTGGCATTCGGATTATCACATTTGTCTTCTTCGTACCGCCTATGTATGATTTGTACTGTGCAAGCCCTTGGTATTCGGATTTTTTTATGCTCATTTTCCGCACTCCGTACTTTGGTTATGACTCGTTTTCAGTATGCCATGCTTACATGCTCGCAGACATATTCCGCATCGACCCCCTTTTCTGGAGCCGCGTTTCATGCCGCGTTGTGTACCCACAGATGAGTAAGTGATGTTAGTAAGATATTCCAGCCTGATCGCGAGCTCCATTTCCTCCGGAGTGCTGCCGAGTCAGAATGCTTTTGCTATGGTATCTGGAGTTATGTTAGAGACTTTGCAGACAGTGTCGTGTGTATGATATGTCAGTTTTGTAAGCGGCTATGTATGCCGATGTATTGTTATGCATTATGTTACGAACTTCATATGTTTACAGATTTCATACGATGCTAGTTTATTTGATTGACGAAGATGAAAAGGCATGTTCGTTTTCGGAAAAGAAAATTTTCATTATGTACTTATGATATGATTTGAGGGCCCAAAGATGTTTATGAGTATCATGAGAGTCGCCGGGTTCGCTTCGCCCTAGGTAAGGGTCGGGTGCCCATCACGCCCTATGGAAAGTTAGGGTGTGACAATTCTTCCACATTTCCTCAAGTCATGAGAGCTCCAAACCCTTCTTCAAGCATATCTCACTCTAGCCCAACAGAAAACAAAGATCAGGAGGCAAGAATCAAGATACCCATATATTAGAAGTCTTGCTAGGGTTAGTAAACTACAAAAAATTCTTGGGTATTGAAGCTAAGGTTTTCATATAAGTTGATAGCTTCTCCAAAGATCATTCTTATGAGATAAAAGGATAGTTTTCATGCTTATTTCATGTTATCATGAATGCTTAGTTGTTGAACAACTTGGGTAGAAGAAAAAAGTGGAAAATAAGGTCTAAATGTAGCTGTTATGATATTTTTGAGTAGTAAGCTAAGTTGAGTCGTGATTCTTAGTGTGATATGGGCACAATCTTGTTATGGAAAGTAATAATAAAGGATGAGGAAGCATTGTATGAAAATGTGCTAAGGATGGGTGTGAAGTTGTTAGTATTAGTTGAACATGAGAATGAATTTTGAAGACTTAATGGAATGTGATTACTTGATTATGATATTATGGATGTTATTGTGGTTGTTTGGGAGTTGTTTTGAAATATGGTGGAAGTTGATGAAATAGGAAAAATGCTACCCAATTTTGGTTAGATCATGAATTGTTCTAGTTGAATTTAAGAGTATCATTAAGGCTTAACCATGGCATGAATCCTTCTAAATGTAGATTCTCCAAGCTTCGACAGGGAACGTTAAGTAGTTAGAAGACGACAAGGTATGTAAGGCTAACCCTTCTTTCGTTAAGGCATGATTCCATTGCTATATACCTTCTAATGGGTCCAAAATGTCTTCTAAATGACTCTATCCTTAGAATTACTAAAGCTCATGATTCTCAATATTTTCACGATGCCATTGCCCCCTTTATATAACAGTTGATCCTCTAAGGAAAGATGTAACGAAAATGATGTCATGGATGATACTTATGGACTAGTATGTATACGTGCATAAGTATGAATGGCTGTTATGTGACACCGAGCTTATATGGCCGGTTATGATATTTATCGCTCGCACACCACTGCAGTTGGGTACGAATAACACTGAGCCTTGGTAGGGCAAGGTATGTATAACACCGAACCTTATCATGGTCGGGTATGTAAGACACCGAACCTCTATGGTCGGGTATGATACTTCGAATGTATGAATGTATGAAATGGAAGTTTCCCATTAGAAAGAGGGTAAGTAAATATGACGAACGTCGCTAGAGGTATACCTAGCTCTTTCATTTCACGACTCGTCTATCTTATGCTATTTCTTATGCTTTCATTATGTTATTGATCATGCTTTACATACTCAGTACATTGTTTGTACTGATGTCCTTTTGTTTATGGATGCTGCGTCATGCCCGCAGGTGGACAGAGAGAAAGGCTTTGATCCATAGATTTCTTGTTCAGGAGCTGCATAGAGGAGCTCCATTTCATCCAGAGCTATAGGTGTTGGTATTTTTCTTTTGTATACATAAATACGGTCATGGCGGGGTCCTATCCCATCTATATGATGTTACCTACTCTTCTTAGAGGCTTGTAGACAGTTGCGTATGGTTAGATGTCTTGTAGCCTAGTCGGCTCATATTTTGTATATTATTTTGTTAGCCTCGTCGACTTGTGTATATGGATATGGGCATTGTTGTTGATGATGATATAAATGTGTCGTTGCCCGATGTGATTAGTATTGTTGGTGAATAGGAATCATGAGTGGGCCATGTGGCTCACCTAGATGTGAAGTTGATTGTACAATAAGAGGTGCTCGAGTGGGTTAGCACCGGGTGCCCGTCATGGCCCTCCGATTGGGTCGTGACAAAACACCACAAATTTATTGTCACCATGAGTATACTAATGCTTTAAGTGTGGGTTGGACCCTCTTGATTATGCGTTGGGCTAATTGGTTTGTTTGATTATAGGAATAATGTCTCAAAGGCCTAAACGAGAAAATATAGGAAAAGCTCTGGCTGCCTCAAGTAGCCGAGCTAAAAACAAGAAGCCTGCCATTTTAGAAGAGGATGAAACAAATATTGCACTGCGGTTTGGGGCAATAGTACCACATGGTCGCTACTGATCCCAACAAATTTGAGCCAGCAATTGCTCCCGCTCCCGAAGCTGCCATTGATGAGAATTAGTTACGCAATAAGTTCCCGCGCATCCGTATGAGTATTTTTTCCCTGGGGTATGGTCGTTTGGGACAAACAGTTGGCCCCACGAATATCGATATGGTTAAAGAATTTTATGCCAATTGGGAGCGCGGTCTTGATTATGAAAAAGAGAGGGAGTATGTCATCCCAATTCGAGGAAAACAAATTCCATTCTTATACCACACCATTAACCAATGGTTGTAATTCCCCGAGAAAGATCATACTCACTTTGAGAGGTTCTTGCATAGGCCTAAATATAGAGAGCTTCGCAACACATTGTGTGGTCCGGGATAGAGATATGATACGCTCAAATTACACCTTTTAATAGCGTAAAGCGGCCGATGTCAAATATTGTAACACAACAAACTTGGGGCCGAATCCTACAGAGAATATGGTGTGAAAATTTTGCTAAACAAGTATTATACTAATCCTGCGGTCCTGGTGTATTCAAGAAAAAAGGTTTTATAAGAGTTTTGGTTTGTGGACTAATTTAAAGTGACTAGGAATTTAGAGTTGTAAATCTATGGGTAAACAGAACCAAGGTTGTGTCCCCGTCAGATAAAGTGTATGATCATGGGTATCGATCTTGATATACTTCTAATGGATAATTTATATGGATGCACTTAACCTCTATGTGAATCTAGACTATTTCCCAATAAGAAAAGATTATTTCTTTCTATGCTTTTTCCAAAGATAAGAAAGTCTGCATGAAGAACGGTTAACTATGCCAAGTAAATTCCTTTTATTCCTAAGTGATTTTATTAAATAAGGTTTAAAGCCTTGAGTTCTTGTTATTTGTTCTTACCAAACCCTAGCTATTTTCCAAAATAAACTAAAGTCTATGGCATTAGCTAATGTTTGCAATCACTAACTATATAATGAAAACAAAGAACAAATGAACCCTAACAATCCATTATGCGTATATCATTCACAATCCCCAATCACAAAACACACATCCTTGGGTTCACAAACTTAGTAAAGGTGTTTAGCTACTCATGGCAACAAGAAAATAATAAAAGATTAAAGATTGCATAATTGAAATTGTACTGAACCTTACGAATAAAACTGGAAATTAAACGATTGTAATTGTCTTGAAATCCTTGAAGAGTACTAAGAACAAATTGTCTCCACACAAGTCTCAAAAATTCAAGATTTCAAAGTTATGAATTAGTGATAATAACATTCAAAACCCTATTGGCTATTTATAGGACCCAAATCCTTCATCTTCAGGGTTTAAACTCGTCACCCGTTCAGAAAGAGTACGGGTCGTACATTGAAGTACGAATCATATTTGCAATGTACGTGCTCTGGTTCCTTTTGAATTCTCGAGAAAAGTACGCCTTGACTGAAGCCCGTCCTTTAAAGTACGGGACGTTCTTTCATCTCGTCCTTTCTATTTGAGCTTTAGTACTCTCTGTGTCACGACCCAAACCGAAGGGCCGCGACTGACTCCCAAGACCCTACTCGGCTGAGTGCCATACTACCATTCTATTCATAAGTCACACCTTTTTGTTAACCTGTACATTATGAAATGATGCTTCCGTCAAGTAAAACATGAAAACTTTTTTATACAACTCTTTCATCATGTCAGGGACTTCTCCCTTATCATTTAGTCAAAGAAATCCTTTAGTCACAATAAAATCTTTAAATCAATGCATATGAACACATCGACCTATGTAGCCGCCTTACACAACTGTCGACATCTCGATGCATTATCCACAGGACACTGTCCGCAAAGTCTCTAACATGAACCAAGATATCATAACATAGGTCGGAACAGGGCCCCAACGTAGCCATAATGCATATGACACATATATACATATGTACTCCGACCCGACAGTACTCTAAATAGAAATAGAGTTCACCAAACCAGCTGATAGCCCGGGAACATCCTATAGCGAGTGTCCTCTACTCATCTGTCTCCACCTGTGTGGCATAAAACACAACGCCCCTAGGAAAAGGGACTTCAGTACGAATAATGCACCGAGTATGTAAGGCAGAAATAACACAACATATCAAGATTCAAAGGATAAGATGAATGTAGGAGTCAACCTGTACCTGTGACTGTCGCTAAAGATCATGAATATGCATAATGTAATTTTGGAAACATATATATATATATATATATATATATATATATATATATATATGCACCTTTACCCATTCGCTCCTTCGAGCTTTGCCCCGTCAGGCATCATATCATAATGGCCCCATCGAGCAGCCCTTTCGGGCATCTCAATCATCATATACCAGCTGATTAGGTGGTTTGCGTGTATAAATCCATAGCCCTTTCCCCTTCCCCGTAAAATCATGCTACATGATAATTTTCGTAAAACATCACAAGACTCCCTTCGGAGCAACTTTTAGTTCAAAATGGGAACTTCTTCCCCTTTTTCATTTATCGCCTTCGAGACTTAAAAATAAAATATGAGATGCATATGAATAAAGAAACCTCATGAATGTCCCCTTCGGGATTTAGACACCATTATGGCAACATATGACCTATGGATGCCCCTTCGGGACTTAAGAAGTCAAGGAACAATCATAAAAGGACTACAGGGACTTAAGTACTCCTAGTGCTTCTAAGAGTAGAGTAATATGGAAGCTCGCTTACTCGTTCATTCATTCATATCATAGGATCATGCCAAAATGAAAGAAAGGATAGCCTTAACATACCTTTTTGGTCGCCTTAACTTTAACTACTCAACACTTGTCCTCCCAAGCTCGTAAATCTACATTCAAGAGAATTCATGCTATTGTTAGACTTATCATCATATGCTTATCTTAAGCCTTCAAATTAAACCCTTTAGAATGCTACTAAATTCAGCAGACCTCCCCTATCTTCTACTCCCTCCAATCTTCAAAACAACTCCCAAAGCATAATAAAACACGAACATTTCAATAATCAAAAGATTACATTCAAACTATACTCAATTCAATCCCAAAACTTATTTTCATTAGCAATCCATAACAACTTCATACAACCCCTTATACACTCGTATGCGACAATTCCTTAACATTATTATTATCCCTCAAAATAAGATTATGCTCAAAACATACTAATAATTATAACTCAAGTCAATTCACAACTCAAGATATCATCAAATGCATATTTGAACTTTTCCTCAAATTTTCTTCTCCTTAAATCTTAACATAATTACCAAACAAACTTATAAACATGAAGCTAATATGAAATCTTACCTAAAAATTCAAGAACACTTCAATTCCATGGTTTCTCCACCTTAAATATACTCACCAAACATCTTCAAGAAGAGGAGACAAGTGTAGACCTCACTTGAAAACCCTTAACCACTTAAATCTTCACTTTGATCCTTGGTTTAGGCTTGGAAATATGTTGGAATATGTTTGGAGAAGTTTTAGGACTTCCCAGGACTTGGGGCTATGCTAAAAATGAAATAAAATGACAAAACTTGTCATATAGACTTGTAGGAATATATGTGCATGTTGTAAAAGTTGGAAGAATGTTCTAGAGGATTTGGGATATGTTTAGAGAGGTTTGAATATTGTATGAATGTTGTGGAAAATTCTAGAGAGGTGTGGAGGTGAGAGATGATGAAAAATTGATGAAAAATGATGAGTTAGAGGGGTATTTATAGGTGTATGGGTCGGGTTAGGCTCCATTGCACCGAATTAGTGGGCCTTAAGTGAGTTTCTAGAGAATTCATGTAGAGTCGCAGGTTTCTGGCACTCCATCTTAAAATGCCCATAACTCCCTACTTTGATGTCATTTTGACCAACGGTTTGTTGCGTTGGAAACTAGACTTCCTGAACTACAATTTAGGCTTTTGTTTCACTTCAAAACTCCTGATATACTAGGAGATATACCGCTCTAAAGTTAACCTAAAGTTTATGTCCAAAATTCTGCCAACTTTTTCCAAATTCTAGACAAACTTATTTTCTTCAATTTGCTTGGTCCGGAATCTTCTGAAACTCTCCATACATTTATCAATAATTATACTTGATAATGGTCATTTTCTTTGGTTCCAAGGTTGTCCTTCCCGGTTACGACTTACGAGATCGTAATTCATCCTTTACTTCATTGTTACGCACTTCCCATGACTTGTACCTTTCAAAACTTCATGGGACGTTTATGAAACTCCATTAATACGGTGAAATATGTGGCGTGCTCATGCTATGAAAGTGCGAGGTGTAACACTCTGCCATCCTTCAATGAAGTACGGGACAAACGTACGGGTCGTACTTTGATGTATGCCCCGTATATTCGTACTCGTACTTTGCGAGATTTTAACAGAACCTTCAGTCACTTTCCACTGGAATACGGGGAACAGGTACGGGGCGTACTTTGATGCACGTCCCGTCCTTCTTTGAGTTTTCATCTTTTTTTCTGAAATCTCCATCTTTGGACTCCTATAATGCCAATCATCTGAACACAACAAAAACACATCAAAATTGACCAAGACTTGCTCAAAAACAAGTAAAACTTATAGCCAAAAAGCATCGAATGTGCCATAATTTCACGGCACATCAACACCCCCAACTTAAAGTCTTTGTTTGTTCTCAAGTAAGTCGTACAACATAATGACTCAATCTAACACCTAGATATCACAGGTAATAATGTCTACATTGGTTTTGATTCTGAACTACTGGCATGCACGTTTTTCTTCCAAGGACCACCCCATTTTTCTATTTTCAAACAATATGCACAACTCAAGAATGCTACGACTAACAATGATGCGTCAAGGCATGGCATTACATTGTTGAACATATTATGATGCACACAAACGCTACTTTAGGCGGTCACTTCATTTTGATCAATTCTCATCCTTATGCCCTTACATCGACCAAAGAATGTCCCAACATACATATATACAATAATAATGGGACGAAGACGAAAGAGAAGAGAAAAACACTCACACTCACACTCACACTCACAAAGAAGTTCATATCTACACATGCAAATACCATAGGCTTGCCCTTATTTTCTATGTTTTCATCCTAGGTTCGTTTGGTTGTGATCACGTTAGGACTTGTTTTGGCTTGTAATGTAGGCTTAGGGACGGGTAGGATACTTTTTGGGTATTAGTGACTCACCCTCCTTGAACACTACAACCTCACTTCACCTTAATTTGCCTCTTATTTAACCCTTTTTATTTTCCTTCAAGTTTTCAACCTCGATGTGGTTTTATTCCTAAACAATCTTACAATTCCCCTTTTTTTTTTGCTGCCATTTTCTAATCTTTCTTTCCCCTTTTTTTTGTGCTACCAAAATATGTCTGGTTTTCATCCTCAACTTGCTCACCAGGCACTGCTTGTTACACCTCAGAGTTTCAGGTTGTTGTGCGGTGGATAGACTAACGCAAGTAAGGTGTACACAATGTCCCTACAAGTAAGAAGGGATAGTTAACGATTCTAATTAAGAATCCAAAGACATTTGAGGCAAGAGAAGAAAGTTCGTTGAAGAAAGTGAAGTATAAGTCGCATTTTGGAAAGGTTTCGCAAACTATCGAGTTAAGGATTACTTAGTAATGCCTTGAGGAGAAGTTATAAGGCTCCTTAGATGGTTAATGAAGTGTTAAACAAGTGCTAAGAAGATTCTATAAGGATTGGAGATCAAACGAATCGACAAGATCAATTTCTTAGGTTATACGACCACTTATACGGTCCGTATAATTTTATACGGCCGTATAAGGGTCCGTATAATGGTCACAGTGAGGGGTCATTTTTGGTGAGATTATACGGTCACAGTATAAGTGTCTGTATAACAGTTACAGAATGGGCTGATTATTGGTGAGATTCTACGGTCACTTATACGGACAGTATAAGATTATACGAACTGTATAAGTGTCCGTATAAATCATGTCGGGTCAGATTTTATAATTTATATATATGACACCCAAGTTCTTATTTTTCATTTCTCATTTTCTCCATACCTCTTGAAACCTCTAGAATATTCCATACACCATATTAACACACCTCCAAGAGAAACCAAAGATTAAATACCAAGAATTAGTAGAATCAAGTGTGTGGATGCTCACTAGGGTTAATAAAAGTCAAGGTTTCCTTTGTAATTGAAGTTGGGGGTTTTCTAAAGTGGATTATCTTTATCAAATAATCATTCCTACATAATTAGAGGTGAGTTTTACATATACTTCAGGTTATTAAAAGTATTGAGTGGTTGAATGACTTGGATTAAGGAAGAAGGTAGAATATGAGCTCAAAATATGAAAATAATGGTGTTTTGAGTAGTAAGTTAACTTGAGTCATTATTCTTAGTATGAGATGAGTATAATCTTATTACAAATGATGCTAATGACGTTGAGGAAGTGTTATGTGAAGAATGAAGGTGATTTTGTATTATAGTTATGGTTATGGATGACTTTGAAGGTGAATTTGCGAAGTAAACAATGTTTAACTTGAAGAATCTATTGATTATGATATTATGGGTGTTGCTATTGATGTTTGGGAGTTGTCTTACTATATTGAGAAAGTTGTCTAAATAAAAGAAATGCTGCCCAATTTTCGTTAGCCCTTAGTCGCTTTAGATTAGACTTAAGTATGATTCAAATGATCTAATGTGGTACGAATTCTCTTGAATGTAGAGTTGTGAGATTGGAAAGGGAACGCTTAGTTGTTAAGGAGACGTAGAGGTATGTAAGGCTAGTCCCCTTCTTTCAAAGGCATGACTTCTATGCTATGATTTCTTTTCTATATTCCATGATCTTCTTACATCCTAAGAGTTGAAAGTTCATGATTCTTAAGAGCTTCTTATGAGATAAAGATGAGATATTTTCCATGATAATGATGATGAAAATGATGCTATTATGAGCTTGATAATCCTATCCTTATGAGTTCATTGATGTTAGTTCTTATTGTTGTCTCAACTCATGATATTAGTTCCTTCAAGGTGAGACCTAGCGATGATGTTGATCTATAACATTATCAGAGGTTACTGACCTTACGTCACTCTGATAGAATTGTAGCTTTCGCTTAGGCTCTCATGCATGCTTTATGTTATTTTTATGTATGATAACACCGTGCCTACAAGGCCGGGCAGTATAACACTGCGCCACCCTATAGGCGGCCGGGCAAACACACCACTACAGTGGGCAGCTTACGCCCCGGACGCGGGAGGCCTGAACGCAGGCTAATGATGATTACACCATACCTATATGGTCGGGCAGCTTATATATGTATGATGTCACACCCCGATCTTACTAGGGTGTGATGGGCACCCGACCCCATATCCGGAGCCGAGCGAACCCGCTGACTCTTATTGCACGTATGAACTACACCGTTTTTTTTTTTTTTTTTTTCGAATAGCATTAACATACATAGCACAACTATGAACATAGACTAATAGGCTTTACGATCATACTATACAGCGACGGGGACAATCAGGAGTACAAATAGCTACTGTACATATCTGTCTACGAGCCTCTAGACATAGTACACATATACATAGGAAGGGCCGAGTACTGCCGTGCCCGAATATATACACAAAAGTAGTACCAAGGAACTGGGGCTCCGAAACAACTGGAGCGCTGCAAAAATGCTGCTGAGAGAACTCCTAGGGATCAACTCCGGCTATCTGCTGACCTGCGCGGCATGAAACGCAGCGTCCACAAGAAGGGACGTCAGTACGAATAGTGTACCGAGTATGTAAGACATGGAAAATAACATAAACCGGAACATAG
>NW_026714562.1:0-17463 GCF_029784015.1 Lycium ferocissimum | reverse complement strand
TTTTTTTCAAATCTCTAAACTAAATAATCATCAAATACATAATGAAGCTTTCAAATCGTACGTACTCGACTCGGCAAGCATCCGGGGAAGATGGAGCTTGCCACCTCTCGCGGAACGTCTTCTATAATCACATCAGCTCATCTGGGAGTACCTGCGCGGCATGAAACGCAGCCCCCGAAGAAAGGGGGTCAGTACGGAGAATGTACTGAGTACGTAAGGCATGCAATACAAATAAACAAAACTATAACTGAAACAGACGGAACTATCAAGTAAGTATATATATATATATAACGAGTACCGTACACATACCTTTCGTACACAATTCATACATACCGTTTCATAAGCCAAAAGTGTACGAAAATAAAGGGTCAACCAAAATACCTAAAATGCTTAATTTGCATTCACGGACCGCATGTCCGAAGAGGTGCGTAAAGATACGAGCGCGCCCGGTGATGTCACACGTCGACGGAGCACGTAACGTACGTAACATTCGTACGAGATCATATATCGAACGGAATATCAAACGTACGTAATGTTCGGATGATGTCGTATATCAAATGAATACAAAACGTACGGAGTGCCCGGATGATATCATATAACGGACGAAATACGTAACATACAAATCGTACGATACCGACATACATCGGACGAGTACGAACGTACGAAGGCTCGAAGATGACATATGTCGGACGAATACGAATGCATGTCAAAATCATAAATCTCATATGTGTATGACGTGTCCCGCCCTTCGATGAGGGACTCGGTGAATAGGATCATGTATAGCGAATCGATGTCATATATGCAAACAACGTGTCCCGCCCTTTATTAAGGGACTCGGTAGATAAAATCATGCATACCGAATCATATGTACATAACGTGTCCCGCCCCTCTCGCGGGTCTCGGTGAATAATAATCATGCGCCTCCCGGCCACCGTCCCCACAACATCTCATCATAATCACATACGGATAACGTGTCCCGGCCCGCAAGTACGAGGGACTCGGTGAATAATGCGAGAAAAGTGCGCACGAGAACATGTCCCGGCCCGGACTCGGTGAATCGAATCGTATCGTGACGTACACACGAGATCATAACATGCCCCGGCCCGGACTCGGTGAAAGATACATTGAGTCGCGCACGAGCGAGTAGTGCGAAACATATGCATATGAAATCGGACTCGATGAATACATACGCTTATTAACATCCGAAGATTCGGAACAAGTCTCGGGTTCTTCCGGTTAGCATCGGAGAGTTATAAGCATTTAACATACGAAACCTCTTCGGACTTTCCAAGCGATCCGAGGTCGTGTATGGAGAACATTAAGACTTACGAGAGTATTCATATCAACTTACTTATATCCAATAATTATATATCACTCTTATGTTTGCATACTTATATCGGATTTTCTATTTTCGAACATTTACGACGGATCGCTTATATCAGAATATTCATATCAAACTTACTCTTATCGGAGCGTCTATATCAGAATAGTCTAATCAGAATACCCATATCGGGGTTACCGGATACTTATAACAAACTCAAATCATTAGTCCAAAATTTCCATTGTTTAACGAACGGAATCAAGGCAAATAGTACTATACACTTAGGTCCTGAGGGGTGTGGTCCCACCTCGAGTCAAGTCGGATAACGGACCTAAAAACGTGGTCATTATGTCCTATTAGGTCATCCTTGAAGATTTCAAAACATTCCACTTTCGTTTCCAAAGGTTACGGACGCTTAACCATTTCTTGCACTAAAGTGTAAACTAATTAGTTCAATTCTATTGAATGAATAGTAACTAAATTCAATCTCGGATTTCTAGATTTAGAGTGGCCCCCGAGGCTCGTAATCAAGCCTAGTACATCTAAGACATGCCAAAGAAGAAAAAGGGAAGCCTTACATACCTTTTCTGCCGCTTACGCTACTCCAACTCCCCGTCCGAAGTTCGCCAAAATCTGCGATTTGGTCATGTTTACCAGCTTACCATTCATAAGGCTTGAAATTCCAATCTTGAATTTGTTCTCGTCTGCAAAAAATTTCGGCAGCACCTCCCCTGTAAATGCACCATCCCGAGAATATGGCTCGGCCCAAATCAACATCAACAGCAATCCGGGAATTCAACCCGGCCAAACTATCAACAACAATACCAACAACCGACCCAAGATACATTTCCATATTCAATGCTATTTAATTCAACTACATGTACCCGAACTAATGCCAACGATCGCATACCCAAGTAACAATCCAAAACCTTTCAAACATGATTCAAGAACACTTCCAACAATTCATACAATATTCAAATAAGCCAATCCGAAACACAACCTTAAATATAACAAGAAATGGCTTCTTTCCTCCAAATTCATCAACTACCATATTTTACAACTTCATTCAAATATAAAAACTACATTGTCAATATGCCAACTTCTACATTAGCTTACAAACGACCCCGACTTCAACTTATCTCACCCAACACCTTCATTTTCATTACATAATTCACAACATAACAACCAAATTACACTAAATAAAAATTTGTTCATTCCTTGCCAAACAACACCACTCATTTTCGGCCACCACCACCAACCCACAACTTTCATGATTTTTGTCCATTTCCACACATTACAACAACCACAACTATCAAATTACATTACATAAAGTTGGTTCATATCTTCCTACACCATACACACACAAGCTCACGGCCACACACAATATATATATATATATATATATATATGGATGATTCCCATTCATTCTTCACCCTACCGTGATCACACCATACTAACTAGACCTTAATTCAACACATAAACATAACACAACACACACATGCTTCACACGGCCAAATTCCACACATGTGGTCTCAATTCCAACTTACTATATTTCATGAATTTCCTTTGTTTTAGTGTACTACAACATACATACAACCTTTATAACACATAAAACACCATTGATTCTTACCTTTCTTCACAACCTTCCAACTTAGCTAAGGTGATGATTTTTCAACAACGGATGATTCTCTTGCTTCAACGAGCATACCACGTTGTAGAGGACCCTTAAATTAGTAGGAATATCTCAAGAAAATAATTTTTAGGAAAAGGAATTCAAAGGGACAAAATTTAGAGGACATGGCCGAATGCCATGTCCCTCTAGCTCTTCATCTTTTCTTTCTTTCCTTTCTTTCCAATATGAACCCCCTTACATATATATATACACATTCATTTTGCATGCATGTGAGGGGCACATGCCCCTCTCTCTAGATTTTTCTTTCTTTCCCTTTTATTTTTCTAGAGTTTTCCTTCTATTATTTTTTTAAAAGATGACTTATTATTTTAGTCATCCTTTTTCCATTCTTTTTCTTCACATGGCCAATATGGCCCCTTTTGGAATTTTCTTGAATTTCCAAGTGAAATGACCATTTTGCCCACAACCAGCCTTTTTAAATATTTCCATGAACCATTTTGCGGATTTTCCTTTTTCGCCCTCAACCTCTCACAATATTCCCATACTAATAATGTTCATAAGCAACATTCATAGCCACTTGTGCATTAAAATAATTTTTGAAAATCGTCTCGCCCGTAACTTTCCACGCAACTTTCTCACAAATTTCCAAACGTACCAGATGCGGGCTATAACATCCTCCCCCCCTTTTAGAACATTCGTCCTCGAATGTTCAACTAACCTTATGGGGTCTTGTAGCACTTCGGGAGGGAGGTTCCTTTTGCACCAACGGTTCTTCTTTCCAATTCCGCGTACAACATAGCAAGATTTCTTATCATAAGTTTTCCTTTTACTTTCCGTCGATACCCTCACATATAAGATGTCATACATATTCATATACATATGCACATATCATTAGCATCAACTACCCCACGTAAATACTTCCAGACACTGTTCAAGCCTATCCAAATTTCAGAATCGTAGCGTACTTTCTGTCTCTTCTCTAATCTGGCCTGTCGCGTATTACGTGGCCTTTTTATGGTTTCCAACCATCTCGTACATTCTAATGTCTCATTCAGCTCTTGGATCTACATTTGTGAAAATTTTCAGTAAACTTCCCAGGGGGTCACCCATCATGAAATTGCTCCCCCCTGAGCACGCTTAACTCCGAAGCTTAGGTGGAATTTTGTGCCTTAATGCTGATACAATCGTGCCTTCTTCCTCGTATGACCTTTATTACATGTCCCGGGTCTAGTCAAAGCCTTACAGATTCCGGGATACCCCCGTAACACGTCTTTTCTTGTACGCTTGCTATTTTACCCTTTTTCGGCCTTCCATATCACCTTTACAAACTCTTATTGCTCGAAATCTATACGTTGCAAATGCCAACAATACCTTTACAATACCTACAGCCATATATCACATCCGAACCATCCAAAACTTTCTATTTCAATTAACAGAACGGATATTTCCAAATTTGCCCCGTGACTTCTTATGGCCTTTCCATACCGTTGCTTGCCTCCTTTCGTCGTATGCAAGGCTTGCGTATGGAATCTCATTCTCCTATAACTTGGCTCTATCGCACGATCTATGACAGAAAGAAGGTCAACAGTTCCTAGATGCCCCGTAGCCTCCTGTTTATAGATGTGGCGCGCTACACACCATAAACAAGACTCTACCGGACACGACTTTGCGTACAACCCCACGGACGTACCTCGCTCGATACCACTCGTCACGCCCCCAATTCCATGGGACGTGATGGGCACCCGACCCCACATCCGGAGCCGAGCGAACCCACGTACTCCTTTCAAGCACATAAATTTTTTTTTTTCAAATCTATAAGTCGAATAATCATGAAATACATATTAAAGTTTGCAAGTTAGACAAAATCGTAATTATACAAAATTAATACATAACGCAAATTAACATATCGGCGATGGAGCCGCTTTCAACCGACAACCCACACCCCCGACGCCGTTCGCAAAGTCTCTAGCACGGATCCGTAAAATCAAATCGTACAGTACTCGACTCGGCCGTACTCGGAAAGGGAGCTTGCCATCTTCGCCGGAACATCTTCTATAATCACTTCCGCTCATCCGGGAGTACCGCGGCATGAAACGCAGCCCCCGAAGAAAGGGGGTCAGTACGGAATATGTACTGAGTACGTAAGGCATGCAATACAAATAAACAAAACTATAACTGAAACAGACGGAACTATCAAGTAAGTATATATATATATATAACTCCGAGTACCAGACACATACCTTTCAGACACAATTCATACATACCTGTTTCATAAGCCAAAAGTGTACAGAAAATAAAGGGTCAACCAAAATACCTAAAATGCTTAATTTGCATTCACAGACCGCATGTCCGAAGAGGTGCAGAAGATACAGAGCGCCCGGTGATGTCACACGTCAGACGGAGCACAGAACGTACAGAACATTCAGACGAGATCATATATCGAACGGAATATCAAACGTACAAAATGTTCGTATGATGTCGTATATCGGACGAATACGAAACGTACGGAGTGCCCGGATGATATCATATAACGGACGAAATACGTAACATACAAATCGTACGTATACCGACATACATCGGACGAGTACGAACGTACGTAAGGCTCGAAGATGACATATGTCGGACAGAATACATAATGCATGTCAAAATCATAAATCTCATATGTGTATGACGTGTCCCGGCCCTTCGATGAGGGACTCGGTGAATAGGATCATGTATAGCGTAATCGATGTCATATATGCAAACAACGTGTCCCGCCCTTTATTAAGGGACTCGGTAGATAAAATCATGCATACCGAATCATATGTACATAACGTGTCCCGCCCTCTCGCGGGTCTCGGTGAATAATAATCATGCGCCATCCGGCCACCGTCCCCACAACATCTCATCATAATCACATACGGATAACGTGTCCCGGCCCGCAAGTACGAGGGACTCGGTGAATAATGCAGAAAAGTGCGCACGAGAACATGTCCCGGCCCGGGACTCAGTGAATCAGAATCGTATCGTGACGTACACACGAGATCATAACATGCCCTGGCCCGGGACTCAGTGAAAGATACATTGAGTCGCGCACGAGCAGAGTAGTGCAGAAACATATGCATATGAAATCGGACTCGATGAATACATACGCTTATTAACATCTGAAGATTCAGAGCAAGTCTCGGGTTCTTCCGGGCTAGCATCGGAGAGTTATAAGCATTTAACATACATAAACCTCTTCGGACTTTCCAAGCGGTCCGAGGTCGTGTATGGAGAACATTAAGACTTACGAGAGTATTCATATCAACTTACTTATATCCAATGCTTATATATCACTTTTATGTTTGCATACTTATATCGGATTTTCTATTTTCGAACATTTACGACGGATCGCTTATATCGAATATTCATATCAAACTTACTCTTATCGGAGCGTCTATATCGAATAGTCTAATCAGAATACCCATATCGGGGTTACCGGATACTTATAACAAACTCAAATCATTAGTCCAAAATTTCCATTGTTTAACGAACGGAATCAAGGCAAATAGTACTATACACTTAGGTCTTGAGGGGTGTGGTCCCACCTCGAGTCAAGTCGGATAACGGACCTAAAAACGTGGTCATTATGTCCTATTAGGTCATCCTTGAAGATTTCAAAACATTCCACTTTCGTTTCCAAAGGTTACGGACGCTTAACCATTTCTTGCACTAAAGTGTAAACTAATTAGTTCAATTCTATTGAATGAATAGTAACTAAATTCAATCTCGGATTTCTAGATTTAGAGTGGCCCCCGAGGCTCGTAATCAAGCCTAGTACATCTAAGACATGCCAAAGAAGAAAAAGGGAAGCCTTACATACCTTTTCTGCCGCTTACGCTACTCCAACTCCCCGTCCGAAGTTCGCCAAAATCTGCGATTTGGTCATGTTTACCGCTTACCATTCATAAGGCTTGAAATTCCAATCTTGAATTTGTTCTCGTCTGCGAAATTTCGGCAAAGACCTCCCCCGTAAATGCACCATCCCGAGAATATGGCTCGGCCCAAATCAACATCAACAAGCAATCCGGGAATTCAACCCGGCCAAACTATCAACAACAATACCAACAACCGACCCAGGATACATTTCCATATTCAATGCTATTTAATTCAACTACATGTACCCGAACTAATGCCAACGATCGCATACCCAAGTAACAATCCAAAACCTTTCAAACATGATTCAAGAACACTTCCAACAATTCATACAATATTCAAATAAGCCAATCCGAAACACAACCTTACCCGTAATGTTCCAATTCAACAAGAACATGTAAATTCATCAACTACCATATTTTACAACTTCATTCATGGAAATATAAAAAACTACATTGTCAATATGCCAACTTCTACATTAGCTTACAAACGACCCCGACTTCAACTTATCTCACCCAACACCTTCATTTTCATTACATAATTCACAACATAACAACCAAATTACACTAAATAAAAATTTGTTCATTCCTTGCCAAACAACACCACTCATTTTCGGCCACCACCACCAACCCACAACTTTCATGATTTTTGTCCATTTCCACACATTACAACAACCACAACTATCAAATTACATTACATAAAGTTGGTTCATATCTTCCTACACCATACACACACAAGCTCACGGCCACACACAATATATATATATACATATGGATGATTCCCATTCATTCTTCACCCTACCGTGATCACACCATACTAACTAGACCTTAATTCAACACATAAACATAACACAACACACACATGCTTCACACGGCCAAATTCCACACATGTGGTCTCAATTCCAACTTACTATATTTCATGAATTTCCTTTGTTTTAGCGTACTACAACATACATACAACCTTTATAACACATAAAACACCATTGATTCTTACCTTTCTTCACAACCTTCCAACTTAGCTAAGGTGATGATTTTTCAACAACGGATGATTCTCTTGCTTCAACGAGCATACCACGTTGTAGTAGTAGGAATACGTCAACACATTAAAATAATTTTTTAGGGAACAAAACTTAAGGGGGCAAAATTTAGAGACCATGGCCGAATGGCCATGGTTGTTTTTCTCCTCCTTTCTTTCTTTCTTCCTCTCTCAATTTCTCTAGAATTCTCATGAAATTTATGACTAATAAGTCATATATATATACTAATATTACACATGACCATGCACATGGCCAAGCCTATGGCCGGTCATGTGCCCTCCCTTTCTTTTTTTTCTTTTTTTTTTCTTTTTCCCTCCAAAATTTTCTTCAAATTTCTAGAATTCTCCAAATGCCAAAGGATGAAGTCTTGACTTGTCATCCTTGTCCACAACATGTGTTTGGCCATCAAAACATAAAATGAACACATGTTTAATTGTATGTCTTACACCAAGTGTCCATAACACAAGTGGGACCCACAACCACTTTAGCTTTTTCCAAAATTCATGAACTAATAGAAACTTCCAAATTTCGCATTTGCCCTCAATATTCCATGCCCATAATATTTACAAGCGACTTGCGCGTTAAAACAAAATCGGAGAATAGCCTTACCTCTAACTTCCCGCAACTTTCTCACAATATTTTCACGTACGAAATGCGGGATATAACATAGAGCCCGCGATTTATGAGCCTAAACCCTCCGAATTCTTTGGGTCAAAGCCGGATGAAGACCACGGGCTTCGTTCGTTGTCGAGGTGTTAAGAACGTTGTGGATTATTCATGCTTCCGAGATCGAGTCGATGGAGTTAGCACCATATAGTCTCACGAGATGTGGCGGTTTGTGGTACAACAATTGGATAGCATCGAGGCAAGAAATGCGCCTCCTCCCGTGGCAAGAGTTCGTTGATGCCTTCATTCGCCATTACTTGCCGCCCGAGGTCCGCCGAGCCAGAGCGGATAGATTTTTGAATTTGAAGCAAGGTAATATGAGCGCCGGGAGTATAGCCTTCAATTTAATTCCTTGGCTAGGTATGCCCCGACGATGGTGGCCGACATGGGCGACAGAGTGTATAGATTTGTGAGTGGCTTAGGGCCACATTTATTCAAAGATTGCCTAACGGCTTCATTACAAGACGGGATGAACATTTCCCGAATTCAAGCTCATGCCTAAAATCTTGAAGGGCAACAACCTCCACAAAGAAGTGAATGTGATGTTGATAGAGGGCCGAGCAAAAGAGCTAGATCTATGGGCACGGTAGTGATAATAGAGGGGGATCAAGGCGGACGTTTTCTAGGCACTCGAGTCGGTCGGCGACTAGTGCACCTCCCCGGTATGCGGACGGAAGATTTGATCGCTCTTTCCGATCGGGACGGGGCCAGAGTTCAAAAGCCCCGGAGTTGCAATTCGGGGGTGATCACGGTCGGAGGAGACCTCCGGTGCGCGATGCGATCGGTGCGGTAGATTACATTCCGGAAAGTGCCGCCGGTTCGGGACGCTTGTTATACTTGCGGCCGGGTAGCACATGATGAGAGATTGCCCGTCGACGAGTGGCGAGCTAGGGCCCGGCCCTTACGATCGTTAGCGTGATGCTTCTTTAGTACATCCCACCGGGCGGACTTCTCGGACCCCGGCGAGGCCGAGGTAGAGGCCGAAGGGGAGTATCTACTTCGTGTGCCACATAGCACCGCTATATGCATTAGCCGGACGGCAAGATCTCGAGTCCTCCCGTATGTGGTCACGGGTACATTGACCGTGTTCTCTTATGATGTGTATGCATTGATAGATCGGATCTACGTTATCATATATTACTCCATATATTGCAAATCGTATTGGGTGAAACCCGAGCCGATCAAACCTTTTGAGGTATCCACTCCGGTTGGTGATCCCGTGATAGCTAAGCAAGTATATAAAGATTGTATAATTGTGATATGTGATCGTCGACCAAGGCGATTTAGTTGAGCTAGAGATGCTAGACTTTGATGTTATAATGGGTATGGATTGGTTGGCCTCCTGTTATGCCAATGTTGACTGCCGAATGAAATTGGTTCGCTTTCAATTCCCGGGAGAGCCCGTGCTTGAATGGAAAGGTAATACGGCAACTCCGAGGGGTAGGTTTATTTCCTACCTCAAGGCAAGGAAGATGATATCTAAGGGCTATATTTATCATTTAGTTCGAGTTCATGATACGGAAGCGCAGTCTCCTACTTTCCGGTCACATTCCGGTAGTAGGTGAGTTTTCGGATGTATTTCCGGATGAGCTTCCGTGCCTTCCTCTAGAAAGGAGATTGACTTCGCCATTGATGTGTTGCTAGATACCGAGCCTATATCTATTCCTCCTTATCGAATGGCCCGGCGAATTAAAAGAGTTAAAGGCACGGTTGAAAGATTTCTGGAAAAGGGGTTCATTAGACCCAGTTCTTCACCGTGGGGAGCACCAGTCTTATTTGTGAGAAAGAAAGATGGCTCCCTATAACGTGCATCGATTATAAAGTTGAATAAAGTGACGATAAAGAACGGTATCCTCTCCCAAGAATAGATGATTTATTTGATCGACTTCGTGGTGCCAAGTGGTTTTCAAAAATAGATCCGAGGTCGGGTTATCATCAAGTAAGAGTCGAGAGAAGAAGATATTCCCAAGACCTTTAGAACAAGATATGGCCATTATGATTTCCGAGTGATGTCGTTCGGGGCCGACTAATGCTCCGGCGGTGTTTATGAATTTACTGAATAATGTATTCAGGCCCTCTTGGATCCGTTTTGTGATAGTCTTCATTGACGATATTACGGTGTACTTCGCACGGGGAATCGAACATGCAGATCACTTGCGAATTGTTCTTGGAATTCTCCGAACTCGGGAGTTGTATGCTAAATTTTCAAAGTGTGAGTTTTGGCTAAATTTTGTGACATTCTTGGGCCATGTGATTTCGTACGATGGCATTAGAGTTGATACTCGAAAATAGAAGCTGTGAAGACTTGGCCAAGGCCTACGACGCCTATAGAAGTTCGTAGTTTTCTGGGATTGGCAGGCTATTATAGAAGATTTGTAGAGGGCTTTTCAACTATCTCAGCCCCACTGACAAAGCTAACCCAGAAGTCGCAAAATTTAGTGGAATGACGCCCGTGAGCGTAGCTTCCAAGAGTTGAAAAGACGTACTCACCTCCCCCCAGCTTTAACGCTTCCGTAAGATGGCTATGTTATATATTGCGATGCTTCCGGTGTCGGCCAGGATGTATGTTAATGCAACCGGAAGAGCCATTGCTTATGCCTCGAGGCACCGCGAAAGCATGAAAAGAATTACCCAACTCATGATCTAGAATTGGCCGCGTTATTCATGCATTGAAAATGTGGAGACATTACTTGTACGGCGTGCATGTTGATATCTATACGTATCATAAAGAGCCTTCAATATATCGTTAAACAAAAGGAGTCGAATGCGATAGAGGCGGTGGTTAGAATTATTGAAGGACTATGATGTTGATATTCCGTACCACCCCGAAAAGCTAATGTAGTAGCTGATGCACTTAGTCGCCGACCAACGGGTAGTTCATGTGAAGTTCCGTAGAAAAGAAAGAAATGGTTCATGAGCTCCATCAGCTAGCTAACCTTGGAGCGCGAATAAGTTGATTCGGTGCGATGCGGAGTTAGAATCAATAATCCTACGTCGTCCTTGGATTCCGTAAATAAAGAGCGACAATACGAGGATCCCAAATTAGAGTATTATAAAGGTGTGAAATTTCCAAAAGAAAGGTCACCATTTGAAGTTTCGACAGACGGGGTTCTCGAGGTACCGGTATAAAGGCTATGGTCCCGGATGTGGCGTTAATTTCGTCGCCAAATCTTAGAAGAAGCTCATTGCTCCCGTATGCCATCCACCCCGAGCGACAAAAATGTATCATGATCTTAAATCGATGTATTGGTGGGATGGCATGAAAAGAGACATAGCGAGTTTGTGGTCAAATGCCCGAATTTGCCGCCAGTGAAGATAGAACATCGAAGCCAAGAGGTTATTACAAGCAATGGAAATTCCTACGTGGAAATGGGAAGTGATCAATATGAATTTCATTGTAGGATTGCCCGTTCCCGAGGCAAGTATGATTCTATATGGGTGATAGTGGACAGACTCACGAAAACGTGCTTATTTTCTCCCGGTCGTAACCACGTACTCGAATAGAAGACTATGCGAGACCGTATCTCAAGGAAATTGTGCGACTTCATGGGATTCCATATCTATTATTTCGTACATGAGGGAGCACGATTCTGTGCCAAGTTCTGAAATCCTTTCAAGAGGGCTCAGTACTCAAGTAAGGCTTAGACAAAGATTTCATCCGTTGATCGATGGACAAGCCGAGCGTACTATTGCACCTTTGGAGGATATGCTAAGGGCATGTGTTTTAGATTTTTGGTGGTGGTTGGGATGACCACTTACCCCTAATAGAATTTGCCTACAATAATAGTTATCATTCTAGTATCCAAATGGCTCCGTACGAAGCTTTGTACGAAAGGAAGTGTAGATCTCCGATTGGATGGTTTGATGTCGGAGAGGTACAGTTAATAGGCCCCGAGCTGATTCAGTAGCAAGTAGAAAAGTCAAAATGATCCGAGATCGGTTATTGATACTCAAAGTCGCCAAAAGTCTTATGCGGATAACCGCCGGCGAGATTTAAAATTTTGAGTCGATGATTGGGTGTTCTTGAAGGTATCACCAATGAAAGGTAATGAGATTTGGCAAGAAAGGAAAGTTGAGTCCTCGGTATGTTGGACCTTATAAAATCACCCGTAAGTGTGGGTCAAGTAGCATATGAATTAGACTTGCCTACGAGTTTGAATTAGTTCACCGTATTTCATGTCTCAATGCTCCGCAAATGTGTTGGAGGTCCCACAAAGATTGTACCAATATGATGTTCGATTACGTAAAAAGCTAGCCTATGAAGAAGTGCCTATTGCCATATTAGACAAAAAGTGCAAGTACGAAGGCTTCGAATAAGGAAATAGCACATCGACAAAGTCTTATGGCGAAATAACAATCGAGAAGAGATGACGTGGGAAGCGAAAGAAAGAATGAGATCCACATATCCGCACTTATTTCAGCCACATGAAGAGTATTTATGATGAGACGACGAGATGATGAGGTATGTACGCTTTACTTTTTTACGTATATGGGTCGTGTGTGGTTAATCTATATTGCTATTGTGTTGTAGCCCCGTGAGGCAATGATATTACGGGTTATCGTGACGGATGGTATCGCCATATTATAGGGAAGCTCGGTGAAATTTTTCCAATCCCTAGCGACGAACATTCGAGGGACGAATGTTCCAAAGGGGAAGAATGTGACACCTCGAAATTTTTCCGTACTTGAGTGACGAGTAGAACGATGAAGAGCTTGAGTATATGATGTGTTGTTAAGTTGGGAATGGACAATCATGAATTTTGTGAAAATAATAAGTTGCGAAGATTTCCCCGCCAAAGGGGTCGTGATAGTGCACAATACGGCCCGTAAAGTGATATACGGACCGTATAGCGAATGCGATCGTCCTCAAGTTGTCAAAAATCTCAACTTTCGTTTTTCTTAAGCTTAAATACGTGCATGGAGGGCGGACCGTAAACTAGTATACGGTCCGTAAACTCGTGGTTTACGACCACCGTTGTACCCGACGACTATTCATTAAAAATCAGCCTTTGTGATTAATATAAGGGACCCTTTTCATTCTCATTTCATTTCCATACTTCACCTCCACACTTCAAGAAATCTCTAGAGAGTTCCAAACATTTCATCCATGAGAAATCCATAGAAATCAAGGATCAACAACAAGAAATCAAGAGGGTCAAGTGAAGGAAACCCATTAAAAGTCATCCACATCAAGAAATTCCAAGAGAGATAAACTAGGGTTTTGGTGCTAAGGTGAATCACCACTCCAAGCTTGTTCCTCTATTATTTAAGGTAAGTTTCATGGCCTTTACATGCTATTTGAACTATTTATAAGTCGAGACTACATGAATTGTAGAAGTGCATAACAAATGGGTCATCAATGGATGAATAATGTCATTATTGGTTAACGAGTTGGCTCGAGTCATGGAAACGAATATGTTGATGATATAAATGTGTTATGAATGACCTATAGAGAATGAAATGAGCATTGGATATGAAAGAATACGATGATGGATTTTTAGTCATGATTATGGGAAATTGAGGTGAATTATAAAATGCGAATCATATGAATGAATGATGATTGTTGTTAATCATATTGTGATGATTATTATGAATGTTGGGAGTTGATATGGAATATGGCGGAAAGTAGTATAAACAAAGGAAGCGCTTGCCCAAATTTCTATAGCTTTAGTAAGTATGTTTTTACGATGACATAGCTAATGTCGATATGAATTCCATTGAAGGTATAGACGAGCGCATTAAGAGAACGAACAAGCGATAGAGTAGCTAAGAGACAAAGGTATGTGAGGCTAATCCCTTTCCTTTTCCAAGGCATGAGTCCTATGGCATGAATTTCCTCTTTTACTATGAATGTTCCATCTCCAAGAAAGTTAAGAGTCCTCTCTCATGAATAGCTATACGAGATAAGAAATATAAGATGAATATGAAAATGATGATAGCAAGCTAAAGTCTAGAAATGCTATAGCCTATGATATGATGCCTCTAAGAAGCTAATGATGACCTTTATGTAATTTAATGATATTGATCATTGTGCACACCCACCTTATGCTTGTTCCTTCAAGGTGAGGCGAGGAATACGTAAGAATGCTCATAATGACATCGGGGGTCCATGACCTTACGTCACCCCGATAAAGTATGAATAGCAAGAGTCCCTATGCATGTATTGTGATAAGTATATGATGTCAAGCATACCATGATGAGTTATGATAAGCATACTATGATAAGCATGTTATGATAAGCATGATGTAATGAGCATATGATGATATCACACCGCGCCTATATGGCCGGGCAGTCACCGCCAAGGCGGGCGGCCCCACACACACCATGGGCCAAATGGCATGGTACGACACCACTAGCTGGGCGGCATGAGATAATATCCTGGATGCGTTTAGATGCCTCGGACGCAGCTATTGATGATGCTAATGATATTGATTATTACACCGCACCTATATGGTCGGCACACATTACGATATGTATATATGATATGATGACGAGTACGAAAGTAAGTCAAAGATGCATGATCATCCTTATGATTCCGCCGATTCTGTAAATTGCCACTTGTTTTATGCCTCCTCGCCTTATTGATGCTTCATTATTGTTTATGCTTCACATACTCGCACAATATTCGTACCGACGTCCTTTCTTCGACGTCGTGTGTCATGCCCACAGTAGACAAGGAGGTGGCCCGTACTCGCAGGAGCTAGCGCTGATTTGAGAGCACTCCATATTAAAAAAGAAAATGCCACGTATTTCTTTTTGGTATATATATATATATCTATATATTCATGTTTTTGGGCATGACGGGGTCCCCCCCGTCCGTATGTCTAGTATTCCAAGAGAGGCTCCTAGATACGCAAAGTGTGGGTAGTCCGGTCCCATGGCTTTTATGTATATGCATGTATATATTATTTTGGATAGCCGAAGGGCTTATGTTTATAAAAACAAATGTATTTCGTAAGATTCCCGAGTTTTACATGATTAAGAGTATATAGTATGAATAATAGGCATGCTGTGTAAGTGAGTAGTGTTCGGTGGTTAGCCCCGGACACCCATCGCGGCCCGTAGCTCGGGTCGTGACAGAGGACGAATGTTCTAAAGGGGGGAAGGATGTTATATCCCGTATTTTGTACATTGTGTTATTCCGAGCAAATTGCGGAAAGTTATGGACAAGACTATTTTCCGACTTTGTTTTAAGACACAAGTTGCTTATGATTTTATTGGATGGAAATATTGAGGAAAACTAGGGGCTAAAGTTGGAAAAAATTATTTCATGAAATGGCCAAATGGCCATGTGGCCGTGTGGGGTATGTGGGACCCACCCGTGGTTGGCCAAATTTGATTAGTTCAAGCTATGAAGGGTGCATGTGATTACTTTATATTTGTAGGGACTAGAAGTGAAAATAATAGTTCATGAGAGGGCCTAAGGGCTACATGTGAATTAGAGTGGGCCATAGGGCCACATGTGTAAATTATATATGGAGATAAAAGATGACAAATTAAGTCATCTTCATTGTCACACCCCGATCTTACTAGGGTGTGATGGGCACCCGACCCCGTAACCGGAGCCGAGCGAACCCACTGGCTCTTACTACGTACTAAATTTTTTTTTTTTTTTGAATCTCTACGTCGAGTATACATATTAAGATTGCCGGAAAAAATTCCTTTATTGCATTTAAATCAAATAAAACATGTAACCGCACAAAACTTGTATCATAGTACGAACCGACTCCCGAACCCATGACTATGTCCAAAGTCTCTAACTTCGAACAAGACATCATAGCATAACATGTTGACTCGGCGACACTTTCGGAATGAATGGAGTTTTAACCCCGTTGGGACATCATACCCGGCTTCCTATACGTTCGGGTGTACCGCGCGGCATGAAACGCAGCCCCCGAAGAAGAGGGTCGCACGAGCAATGTATCGAGTATGTAAGGCATGAATAGTAACATAGTAAGGAGACATAACGTATGAATAATAACATCTTAGACATTTAGGATTTTCATGGGATAGAAGTAACCCGTACATATGAATGCCTTCTCGGCACTGCTATGTATGTTTAGACTTTTTAAAAAACGGTGTTCTTTATTCACGTATGCAGAGAGTAACATTTCGGATAAGCGATCCTTTAATCATCCGTACGTACGCCGAATATCGGCCTCCCCTCCCCTTCCCCACAAAAGATCCCAACATATCATACAATGCACGGTGTTTCTTATTCTTGTACATAGAAAACGGGATACCTTTCGAAAACGGTACTTTTACTCGCATTCCATTTACGCCGAATTCATCGGCTCTCCCACCCCCCCCCAACAAGTGTCCAAGTATATCATATTACATATATATATATCACATAAACGGTACGCCGCGTACGGGCTCTCCCATATCCCGCGTCCGGCATCCCGCGTCGGGATGATAAGCCACCGAATCGGGGACACGGTGTCCTTCCCCATTCCCGTATACCTATACATTCATCAATATCATGTATCATATACATTTATCATATAAGTAATATACGTACGAGATTCCAAGAAAAGTCATGTATCGACGAGCGACATAAAGTTGGTAACGTCCGATCGCATCATGGAATAATCGGGATCATCGTGTCCCACCTTGGAGGAACGAGCATTATAAGGTGAGACCGTCAAGGAAATATAATACCAGTCATCACTTGGGCCGCAAACAAGTTTCGGTCATTAGGTTCAAAGATAAGAAAGTTATGGGCGTTTGGATACGTAACCTTTAAAATAGTCATTATCCAAGAATAGCTTAACATTTCATATCGTCGCATCATCATTGTCATCATAAAGCCATAGTCGTCGTTTTAGTCATAAAAACTATCAAAAACGTAAAACTTGATTTTGGAGAAAAAATGAAATTGTTTTTTTAAAACATTTATGGGAAATTTTT
>NW_026714561.1:0-23090 GCF_029784015.1 Lycium ferocissimum | reverse complement strand
ACCGCAAAACCCCCAAGAAACATCAAAAATTCGGCTGTAAAGCCCCGGAATACCAAGGGAATCGCCCCGGAATTTATCGAAAAAGTTAGTAATGGGAAAAATAAAAAACTTCCCTTTAATCAATTCAGGTTAATATCATATCTCAAATCATTATATACATATAGCGATACCGGCCCTCCGGTGAGGGACTACGGTGAATGAAGTCATATAATCATCATGCATAGTAATCATATAATCACATGTATATATCTACTCCGGCCCGTGATGAGGACTCGGTGAATAGAATCGTCGGATGCCGCCATCCACATATCATATCATCATATATCTATATACGTACACGCCCTTCCGGTGAAGGACTCGGTGAACAATGCGGTGAAGCGTGCACGAATACGTGCACCCGGCTCCGGACTCGGTGAAAGATGTATTGAGGCGCTTAGACGAGTAGTGAGAAACCACACATACGTACATAAAACATTTCAAAGACTCGATGAAATAAATTAAGCGAACTATCATTTGAAAATCGGGACAATAGTTATATTAAGTTTCCTTCGAGTGTCACTCGGGAACATATCAAATAGAACTTTAGAAATCATAGCTACGTGTCGAAATCATATACATAACAATCCTCATTTCAGTCTCGGTAAATAATAAGTAATCATACTCGGGGTCGGAATACTAAGCATATTAGGTTAACCAACAAACCGTTAGAACTATACAAAGGAACGTCTCGGGGGCCACGGACAAATATCAAACCAATCCGAGCCCACCTTATGGAAGTTAGGAGTCATCATACGCTACGGAATCCTTCTACGAGCATATCGAGGCGATCCAAGCCTCTTGTGAAAGTTACGGTCGTTCGTAGTTTCGGAATCTTTTTAAGAACAAAATTCCTTATGTAACATTTAAAAATTCAATCATACAAAGGACACAACGATCATGACATGACTACATTAAAAAAGTTAACATCAAGAGGTGAATAAAAGTCGTAAACACGCTCGGATCGTAAGAATAGAGTTACCCCGAGGCTCGTATGATTCTTCCCTTACGTCTAAGACATGCCAAAGAAAGAAAGTGTCACGACCCGACTAGGGAGGGCCGCGACGAGCACCCGGTGCTACCCCACCCGGGTACCCCTTATCATATAATCACATAATATCTAGGTGAGCCATAATCGTTTCAAATATTATAATTATACACCGTAATAGTCCCGTTGGACAACGACCATCATATATCATATCACGGGCATCCGTGCCACAACAACGTACATGGGCCAACGAGGCCAAAATGATATACAAAAATATATACGACAAGGCGTACGCATCTATCCACATACACGTGACTACGAGCCTCTAAGAGTATGACATATCGTATGAGCGGGACGGACCCCGCTATGCCCATAATTATGTACACAAAAGAATAAGTACCCAAAAGCTATGGCTCGAACGAGACGGGAGCTCTGCTACGAAATCTACCGAATACGCGACTATGAGTCCAATCTGTCTCCCCCGTGCACTCCGCGGGCATGACGCGGCGTCCCCACAAACAAAAGGACGATCGGTACGAAGAATGTACTGAGTATGTAAAGCATGATTTACACCGATATAGGAGCATAATAAGCAACATACGAAATAGCATAGGAGGGGAGACAACAATATCATCATCACATCACTTACTTACATACATAGCCCTTCGTATTCCATAATAGTAACCGTACCTCTTTCGTGTTCGTTTTCATATACATGCACTCACCCTCATTTCTTTACAAAGTCTTTTCACATTCATATTCGTATTATATGCATAATCATATCGTATACATAGCATTTACATAGCGTACCTGACCACATAGGATCGGGGTTTCGTATCTACTTGGCCAGCCAAGGCTCAAGGTGGTATCTACCTGGCCCTACCGGGGCTTCAGGGTTGTATCTACCTGGCCTTACCAAGGCTTCAGGGTTATCCGGACCATCTGCAGAGGTGTGCGCGCGTTTCGTAATCGTATACATACTTTATACATATATTCGTATACATATATTCTTATACATATGCTCTTATACACATATTCCTACCCGGCATCACAAGCTCGGGGACTTATTATAGCCCTTCATAGGCACCCATACATATAATAGCTCGTAAGCATCTTTGACATCACTTTACCCTCGTCATTATACTAACATCATCACTATCGTTACATCTACATTATAGACTTGCTAGTCATATGAAGAACTTTGGTCAAGTAGTAGTACACATCAAGGATTGTGAGCTTATGAGCTCGGAATGTCAACCAAGTAGGCACAACATACTCATATAGAGGAATTAGGATTTTGGCCAAGAACCATGCCTTATGAAAGAAGGGTTAGCCTTACATACCTTTTGTCGCACTATTCTATGCTTGCACGACTCCTTCCGATGATAGCACTTAGACCTTCATTAATATCATAACAATAGCCATTAGTCATCCACACTATTCACATTATCTAGATTTCTCAATTTGCCTCTAATTTACCCATTTCATGGTCATAATACCCGACTTCGTCCATTCGTCTAAAGTGTCTAGTTCATGTTCTTAATACCATTTATAACACATTCATAACGTAACCCATTAGCATTCATGATTCAATCCCAACTACGCCTCAAAACGTCACTATTCATCATTCATAACCCATTTGCTATTTTCTTATAATGACCAAGTGTTTCAACTCCCAACTACCTTAAACAACATATAAATATCATGAATCTTACCTTAGATGCTTTAGGAATAAGCCTTGGTTGCTAATACTCCTCTTTGAGCAAAACCCTAGTTTTCTCCATTTGGATTTCTTGACTTGGATGATCTTTGACGGTTTCCTTTACTCTTGGTTCACTTAGTTAGTGTTGTTGATCCTCCAATATCCTTGAAAACTTGTGTAATAAATGTAGAGAGAGGTTAGAGAGAAGTAGTGAAATGATGAAATGAAATAAACAAGTCTTGGTCCTTATATTTAATGACTTGAAAAACTTGTCTTTGGGTGAACGGTGGTCGTCCATGGAGGTTTACGGTCCGTATTCCACTTTACGGACCGTCCCTCGTGGTCGTATTTAAGCAAGCTGAACGAAACCTTGGCAACTTTGCATGGTGATTTACGACCATGGTTTACGGGCCGTAAATCACTTTACGGTCCGTCCACCAGGTCGTATTTAACCATTTCTCGACTGGGCAGAAAGTTGAAGTTTTGCATGGCAGTTTACGACTGCTAGTTTACGGACCGTATTGCACTTTACGGTCCGTATTCTGTGGTTTACGACCAGCAGGGCGCTTTTGCCAACTTCCAATTTTTCACATTCTCGACTTTTATTCTATTCATTCTCATCCATATTCATGCATTGCCCAAGAAACATTATACCCTCGCACTCCTCGCACTCATCACTAGTTCGTCCGCTTGCGTACCAACGGGAAATTTTCCGAGGTGTAACAGAAAGGGTGAGCTTTACATACCTCGTCCGCTCTCCAAGCTAATCCAAACTTACGTCGTGGACTTCCCAAGATCTACAATGCGTCATTAAACCAAACATTAGCTAAAGGTACTTAGGAATTCGCTTCCAAACTAGCACTTAATTCTACAGAAATTTGGGCAGCATTTCCCCTATCAATGCAACACTTCGAGAATTCAACTCGGCCAAATTCATCAACAACAATACCAACAACATTCTAAAAACATCAACCATTAATTCAAAACGCATTCTAACATTAACAACCTTCTTTCACATAATGCGACGACATTCACTCATATTCGATTCAACTGCATCTAATCACACTAACACCAATACTCACACGTTCAATTACTAATCCGAAATCATTTAAACAATATTCAAGGACACTTTAAACAATTCACACAATATTTCAAACAATCCAACCACACCACCACCCTACCCGAAATCTCCCCAACTCAACATAAACAACACTAACACATTTCTTTCTTCCAAAACTCATGAACTACACCAACAATCTACACGTTAGCAATGTCATCATCATAAATATAGAATCTACATAAGAGTTACATTAACTTCCAAATCAGCCCACAACCATTACAACCTCAACTTGAATCATAATACTTCCATTATCAACATAGAATCCACACGACAACAACAACCAAAACGCTAAATAAAATTAATTCATTCTTGGCATACAAAATGACCCATATTCGGCCACAACATCCACACACAACTTCCATGATTTCTATCCATTTCTACACACTACAACAACACCCAAACATGCTAAACACAATTAATCCATCACTCCTACACAACACACACACACGGCCACACCCACACACACACACGGTTCCACTTCAACATCCATATTTTCATGAATTTCATTCATTTCCACACTCCACAACATACACAAACCATGCATAACATATAAAAAGAGAAGATTAAATCTTACCTCCTTCCACTTATCTTCTTACTCGGCTAGAGCTTGTTCTTGCAAGATTGACTGCCTTGTTTGTTCCAACGACCACTCCACGTTAATAAGGACCCTTCAATTGATAGAATTTCTAGGAGGAATTATTTTTTTTATCACTATTTTTGGTCTTCACTTTTCTCTTCCCATGGCCGAATAGGCTCTTGGTTTTGGCTCTCCAAGTTTCTTGAAAATTCTAAGGGTGAAGATGATGAAATAAGATGACTCAGTCATCTTTTTATTTCATGTATTAGCCAACCATGTGGCCATGGCCCACACCAAGGTGGCCGGCCACATGGCCCTTATTTTTTTTTTTTTTTTTTTTACCAATTACTTTCTAAAAATAACATTTAACCCCCAACTTTCCTTAATATTCCATACCACAATATCATGAACAACTTATGTCTTAAAACACACTTCTGGTTAAAATTTCGACTTCGTATTCCGGAATAGTCATGTCCCTAACTTATCGTGGTTGACTCGGATTATCCCGACGTACAAAATACGGGATATAACATCACACTATTGTTAGGCTCATCCTCATACGCTCGTCTTAAGCCTTCAATTTAAATCCATTTAGAATACATGTAACATATAACGTAGCATATATACACTCCCCTTGTTTATGTGCCTAGCCCGAAATCATAATATCAACAACCAACGATAACAACAATACCGACATCATCAACACCATTATCCATACCAATATATTCCCTAAAACATCTCACACGATGTTTTTCAAATTTCTCAACTAGCCAACTTGTAATACGACTATTTAATAACTTCATCTCCTCAAACAAACCGAAATTAATATTAATAAGGAGAGATTCATACCTTATTCTCACTAGATCAGCAAGATCTTCAAAATTTGCTTTGAATCCAAGCCAAAATCCACCGCAAAACGATACTATAATCACAATTACACCTTACCCGAGCCTTGATTTAATACTCGCCACTTAACATATCAAACCCTCAACTTTATGATATACACTCACCCCTATATTTCTTCTTTGGGAAATATTTTGGGTGAAAATGAGGGGGGTTTCCCCTTATATAGGGTGTTTAAGTCAAAAGTTTCCACCGACTTAAAATTTAAAGTCGCGGTCACGACCTTGGGTTGCGTTCGTGAAGGGTTAATCCCTCCTCTTTGCGTTCGCGGCCATTTTAGTCGCGTTCGCGTAGGGTCAATTATACGTCTGGCGGCCTTAGTTGTAATGTCCATAACTCTCTACTCTGATGTCCTATTGACGAACGGTTTGTTGCGTTGGAAACTACACTTCATGAACTTCAATTTAGGCTTTTTCTTTGTTCCAAAACTCCACGTATACTTAAAGCTATTATTTCTCTAATTTGGAATAAAATTGCCCCTCACATTTTTTCCAAAATCCAACAAACTTAATTTCTTTTATTCACTTGCCCTCCAATCCTTCCGTAGCTTATTATATGAACTTAAACCCTCATAACCATAAGGTATGTGCATATAATCTCATATATCCTTGGAGGTAACTCCAATGTCCACATTTAAAACAACCAACACCTAACGAATCACAACGTTTAAAACTATGGGTTGTAACATGTTAAGGCTAAACCCTTTCTTTCTAAAGGCATGATTCTTTTCTTATGAACCCATACATGTTTTCCATAATATCCTTAGTCCCAAAAAGCGAGAGGTTCATGATTCTCAAAGCTCTTCTATTGCTAAAGATAGATGTTTTCTATGATGATAATGATGATGATGATCCTATTCTAGAGATTCCAAAGCGTATGATTTTGATGCTATTATGAGATTATTGAGATTGTTTCATGATCTTCTTGATCTCATTCATTATTGTTGATCTCACCTTATGATAATTGTCCCTTCAAGGTGAGATATAGCGATGATGATTGTTCCATAATATAAATCAAAGGTTACCGGCCTTACGTCACTCTGATGAAGTGGTAACTTTTATTTGGGCTCTCATGCATGCTACTTATATTATATATTTGGGCTCTCAAGGGAGCCCAAATATACTATAACACATTGCTACTTATGAGAAAAATGATTTGCTATATACGCATAACCACCGAACAATGGTATATTATGATATCATCCCATCGGGATACACACGGGGGATATATGGGTAAATGGATCGGGCCGTTTGTTCACGACAATATATATATATATATATATATATATATATATATATATATATATATATATATAATGATATATTTATGGATCGGGGTAACATTCAAAATATAATAATATATATATATCGGGGTATATATATATATATATATATATATATATATATATATGTATGTATGTATGAAACACATTTTCTTTATAAAGCTAAGCATGCATGGTATCGACTTATGAGGTAATCGGATGTATAGGTTATCTTTATCTTATGTTATGTTCATATTTCTTGTTATGTTATAACACATCACGGCCACACACACCATGCACACGTCCACTCGACATCATTTCTTGTGGATGATGTGTTCATGCCCTCAAGTAGACAATTAAATGGACCTAATCCTTAGGAACTTTATCGTAAAACAAGAAAATCTCCGGTTGTTCAACTCCACAACTTATCGGTTTTACTCTTTGAATATATATTTGGACCCAAACAACACTTTCCCGTCCTTATAGATTCTTGAATTCTATATAGAGGCTCGTAGACAAATATATGTAGATAGATGTTCTCTAACTTTAATACATATTATTGTTGTATAATATTTTGGTAGCTTTGTTGACTTATGCTTATAGGCATCGTTGTTGATGACTGTACTAAGTGTGACATACACGAGTTGTCTATGTGGTCCACCTAGAAGTACTTATGGAATGTTAGACCAGAGGTGCTTGTGTTATATCCCGTATTTTGTACATCGGGACAATTCGAGTTAACTACGATAAGTTAGGGACAAGACTACTCCGGGATGCGAGGTTGACATTTTTGACGTTCGATTTTATCTTAAGGCATAAGTTGCTTGTGATTTTGTTGGAATGGAATATTAAGGAAAATTTTCGGGTTAAAAGTGAATTATGAAAAGTTATTAATTTTTCATGAAATGGCCATGTTGGTCAAAAGTCCACTGGTGGTGTGGGTCCCACCCTTGGTTGGCCAAATTTGACTAGTCAAGCTATGAAGGGTGCATGTGACTATTTTACAATTGTAGGGACTAGAAGTGACAAAAATTATTCTTGAGGGGGCCTAGTGTGGCCGGCCAATAGAGGTGGGCCATAGGGCCACTTGTGCAAATTTTATATGGACTTAAAAGATGACAACTTAAGTCATCTTCATCATTTATCTCCTAGAAATTTCAAGAAGACTTGGAGAGCACAAAAACAAAGGCCATATTCGGCCATGGGAGGAGGCAATGGAAGACCAAAATTTTTTTCAACAAAAAAATTATTCCTTCTAGGTTTTCAACTCCTTGGAAGGTGAATAACAACATGAAGTGGTTGTTGGAGCAAGTGGATCCCTTGTTCTTGCAAAGCCCAACCTTAGCCAAATGAAGAACTAAGTGAAGAAGGTAAGTTTTAATCCTCTTTTCATGTGTTATGAAGGGTTTGTGCATGTTGTAGTAAGTGGAAATGGATGGAATTCATGGAAATATGGAAGTTGGTATGTGGCCGTGTATATGTGTTGTTTTGTAGAATATGATGAACTAATTTTATTTAGTATGTTTTGGTTGTTGTTGTATGGATTCTATGGTGAAAATGATGATTTAATGGTCCAAGTTGAAGTAGAGAACGTTTATGGGCTGTTTTGAAGATAATGTGAATTTAGCGTAGTTTCTTGCATTGTTAAGGTTAATGTTGTGAATATGTGGATTATTGGTGTAGTTTATGAATTTGGAAGAAAGAAATGTGTTGTTGTTGTTCCTATGGCAATTGGAGAGCTTCGGGTGGTGTTGCCCATTGGTTGGGCCGTGATCATTTTTGGATTGCTTGAAGTGTTCTTGAATTTTGTTTGAATGGTTTCGGATTGGTACTTGAATGTATGTAAGCATTGATGTTGGCTTGATCATATGTGGTTAATTTGAACGTAAATGGAATGTTGTCGAAATATGTAGAAAAGAGTTATTGACGTTAGAATGTCTTTTAAATTAATTATTGATGTTGCTAAAATGGTTTTTGGTATTGTTGTTGAAGATTTAGCCGAGTTGAAATCTCGGTGATGTTGAATGTACAAGGGATATGCTGCCCAAATTTTTGTAAAATTAAGTGCTAGTCGAAATTGGAGTTTTAAGAATCTATGGCTAATGTTTGATACCAAATGATGTTGTTGTAGATCTTGAGAAGCCGAGGCCTAAGTTCGATTACTTAGGAAGCGGACGAGGTATGTGAAGCTTACCCTTTCTTTCTTGAGGCATGTCTTAGTCGTAAGTAGATTGTGATACGAGTCTCGGGGTAACTCCATTCTTAAGGTCCGAGCTTGTGTGCGATTTCTATTCACTTCTTAATGTTGGCTCTCCTAATGCAGTCGAACCACGATCCTTATGTTTTTTTTCATGATTTGGTTTCAAAGATTTTATAAAGATTTTTATTCCAAAAAGGTTTCGTAACTACGAACAATCGTAACTTTCATAGACGAGCTCGGATCGCTTCGAAACGTTCGCGGGAGATTCTATAATGGATAAGGTCTCCAACTTTCATAAATGGACCCGGATTGGTTGGATACTCGTCCATGGGCCCCGAGACTCTCCTTTGTGTGGTACTAACGACTTTTGAAAGGATTTAGTGTAACGATCGCCTTAACCCTCGAGCGGTGATTACTTATTTCTCTAACGAGTTTATAACGACGATTATGCCCCTAAATTCCATAAGTTACTTCATATAGTTCAATACGTATTTATGACTCCTAAAGTTCTATTTGATATGCTTTCAAACGACCCTCGGAGGAAACTTGATTTGACTATCGCCTCGGTTTTTAAATGATGGTTCATTTTGATTAATCTATCAAGTTTTTGAAAATGTTTTAAATTGCATATAGTTGCTCACGACTCGCTCGTGCATTCGTCATTACCTCCTTCACCGAGTCCCGAGCCGGTTATGTTATCGTGCGCACTATGTGATATTCGAGTATGATGTGTCCGGTTCGCCGAGCCCCTCGTTAGAGGGCCGAGAAAAATCCGTGTATATTTGGTGTTATCTTGTGTATGATGTTATGATGTGTTATGATGTGTGACGGGGATACGGAGATATGAAACCTTCTTGTGATGATGTGGTGTGGCGCCAACGACTAATTGAAGGCGACCACCGTTCTAAGAGCCCTATGCATGATTTGTATTTTTATGAGTAAGCATTTTAATATTTTGAATATTGCATCTACTTTCCGTACTTCTGATTTTGACTATGATCTTATTTACTATATTTCATGCTTTGCATACTTCTACATATTATGTGACCCCCTTTCTTCGGGGGGCGTTTCATGTCGCGCGCGGTAAAGATACTTATTTGGATGATCCACCGAAAGGATTCTGTTCCGTGTCTTGGAGCGCTCCGCTTGAACAAGAGCCTATACTTTGGCCCCGATTCTCGTTATTGCATATATGTATATGTTTATTCGATACGGCGGGACCACGTCCCGTCATATGATTTTGTTATTATTCTTAGAGGTCGTAGACATATATGTGTGGGTTATGGGTACTCACTATTCGGCCGTGTATGTGATTTGTGATTGGGACGTCCCCCTAATGTATGATAGCCTTATCGGCTTATATGTGATACTATTTACCTGAAGTTATGACGATATGTATATGTATATTTGTGACGACTTTTTGGAAGTCGTTCCACTTTTAATGTAAATATATGTTATTTGTACCGATATAAGTTATTCGTACGCCATTTCTGATTAATGGGTGTGTACGGGAGCCCAGGTCGGGCACTAGTCGCGGCCTACGGGGTTGGGCCGTGAAAAAAGTGGTATCGGGCGGTTCTTTGGATTGTCTGAAAAATTGTGTGAATCTTGTTTATGGTGTGAAGCATTCTCATAAACGGTTTGAATGGTTTTGCGATTAGTGTCACGACCCGAGCTACGGCCGCGACGGTATCCGGGGCTAACCACCGAACACCACTCACTTACCTCGCTTCATTATCCGCTATTATTCATACTATATGCTCATAATCATGTAAAACCGGAATTTTCGAAATACATTTGCTTTTATAAACATAAGCCCTTCGGCTATCCAAAATAATATATACATACATATACATGAAAGCCATGGGACCAGACTATCCACACTGCGTATCTAGGAGCCTCTACTGGAATACTAGACATCTGGACGGGACAGGACCCCGTCATGCCCAAAAACATGAATATACATATATATATATATACCAAAAGAGAAATCAATGGCACTTCCGAATATGGAGTGCTCTCAAATCAACTTCATAATAAGCTCCTATGAGTCCGGAACACCTCCCCGTCTACCTCGTGGGCATGAACACGAGCGTCCGAAGAAAGGACGTCGACTACGAATATTGTACCGAGTATGTGAAGCATAAACAATAATGAAGCATCAATAAACGAGGAGGCATAAAACAAGGAGCAATCAGAATCGACCGAATCATAAGGATGATCATACATGCCGACTTACTTTCGTACTCATCATCGTATCATATATACATAACTATAATAATCGCCCGACCATATAGGTGCGGTGTAATAATCAATATCATTAGCATCATCAATAGCTCGCGTCCAGGCATCCCGCGTCCGATATTATCTCGTGTCGCCCACTAGTGGTGTCCGCCCATGCCATTTGGCCATGGTGTGTATAGTGCCCGCCTTGGCGGTGATTTAATGGCCATATAGGCACGGTGTGATATCATCATATACTCATTACATCATGCTTATCATAACATGCTTATCTTAGTATGCTTATCATAACTCATCATGGTATGCTTGACATCATATACTTATCACAATACATGCATAGGGACTCTTAGCTATTCATATTTTATCGGGGTGACGTAAGGTCGTGGACCCCCGATGTCATTATGAGCATTCTTACGTATTCTCGCCTCACCTTGAAGGAACAAGCATAAGGTGAGTGTGCACAATGATCAATATCATTAAATTACATAAATGTCATCATTAGCTTCTTAGAGGCATCATATCATAGGCTATAGCATTTCTAGACTTTAGCTTGCTATCATCATTTTCATATTCATCTTATATTTCTTATCTCGTATAGCTATTCATGAGAGAGGACTCTTAACTTTCTTGGAGATGGAACATTCATAGTAAAAGAGGAAATTCATGCCATAGGACTCATGCCTTAGAAGGAAAGGGATTAGCCTCACATACCTTTGTCGCTTAGCTACTCTATCGCTTGTTCGTTCTCCTTAATGCGCTTGTCTATACCTTCAATGGAATTCATATCGACATTAGCTATGTCATCGTAAAAACATACTTACTAAAGCTATAGAAATTTGGGCAGCGCTTCCTTTGTTTATACTACTTTCCGCCATATTCCATATCAATTCCCAACATTCATAATAATCATCACAATATGATTAACAACAATCATCATTCATTCATATGATTCGCATTTCATAATTCACTTCAATTTCCCATAATCATGACTAAAAATCCATCGTCATATTCTTTCGTATCCAACACTCATTTCATGTCTATAGGTCATTTATAACACATTTATATCACAACCCAACAACATTCATGATTCAATTCCAACTATGTCTCAAAACGTCACTATTCATCATTCATAACCCATTTTGCTATTCTCTTTTAATGACCAAGTATTTCAACTCCCAAATACCTTAAACAACATATAAATATCATGAATCTTACCTTAGATGTTTTAGGAACAAGCCTTGGTTGCTAATACTCCTCTTTGAGCAAAACCCTAGTTTTTCTCCATTTGGGTTTCTTGACTTGGATGATCTTTGATGATTTCCTTTACTCTTGATTCACTTATTTAATGTTGTTGATCCTCAAATATCCTTGAAAACTTGTGTAATAAATGTAGAGAGAGATTCTAGAGAGAAGTGGTGTAGTGTAGAAATGAAATAAAATAAGTCTTGGTCCTCATATTTAATGAATTCGAAATATGTGCTGAGGTGAACAGTGGTCGTCCATGGAGGTTTACGGTCCGTATTCCACTTTACGGACCGTCCCTCGTGGTCGTCTTTAACCTTAAGCTGCAATCCGAAACCTTGGCAAAGATGCATGGTGATTTACGACCATGGTTTACGGGCCGTATTTCACTTTACGGTCCGTCCACCAGTCGTATTTAACCATTTCTCCACCGGCGAAAGTTGAAACCTTTGCATGCCATTTTACGACGATGGCGATTTTACGGACCGTATTCCACTTTACGGTCCGTATTTGGACTTCACGACCACCGGCGCTTTTGCCAACTTTCAACTTTTCACATTTCTAGACTTTTTATTCTATTCATTCCCATCCATTTACATACATTGCCCATGAAACATCATACACTCGCACTCCTCGCTCTCATCACTAGTTCGTCCACTTGCGTACCAACGGGAAATTTTTCGAGGTGTAACATTCTACCCCCCTTGGGAACATTCGTCCTCGAATGTTAAATCGCTAGGGATTCTGGAAAAATTTTGCCAGAGTTCCCCTTATAATATAGCATACCAACCTGTCACGACTTCCCCAAAATATCGATGCCACAGAGGGCTACAACATAATAGCATCACGAATTGGCCACACACGACCCAAAAGCATAAAAGTAAAGCGTACATACCTCATCATCTCGTCGTCTCATCATAAGCCTCTTCTCGGGGGGGCGAAATAAGTGCGGATATGTGGATCTCATTCTTTCTTCTGCTTCCCACGTCATCTCTTCTCGATTGTTATTTCGCCATAAGACTTTGACTGATGCTATTTCCTTATTTCGAAGCTTTCGTACTTGCCTGTCTAATATGGCAATAGGCACTTCTTCATAGGCTAGCTTTTAAGTAATCTGAACATCATCAACTGGTACAATCTTTGTGGGATCTCCAACACATTTGCGGAGCATTGAGACATGAAATACCGGTGAACTAATTCAAACTCTGTAGGCAAGTCTAATTCATATGCTACTTGACCCACCTTGCGGATGATTTTGTAAGGTCCAACATACCGAGGACTCAACTTTCCTTTCTTACCAAACCTCATCACCCCTTTCATTGGTGATACCTTCAAGAACACCCAATCATCAACTCGAAATTTTAAATCTCGCCGGCGGTTATCCGCATAAGACTTTTGGCGACTTTGAGTTGTCAATAACCGATCTCGAATCATTTTGACTTTTTCTACCGCTTGTTGAATCGTTCGGGCCCATTAACCGTACCTCTCCGACATCAAACCATCCAATCGGAGATCTACACTTCCTTCCGTACAAAGCTTTTCGTACGGAGCCATTTGGATACTAGAATGATAACTATTATTGTAGGCGAATTCTATTAAGGGTAAATGGTCATCCCAACCACCACCAAAATCTAAAACACATGCCCTTAGCATATCCTCCAAGGTCCGAATAGTACGCTCGGCTTGTCCGTCGTCCGCGGATGAAATGCCGTACTAAGCCTTACTTAAGTACCTAGGCCCTCTTGAAAGGATTTCCAGAACTTGGCTGTGAACTGTGCTCCTCTATCTGAAATAATAGATATCGGAATACCATGAAGTCGCACAATTTCCTTGAGATACAGTCTCGCATAGTCTTCTGCTGAGTACGTGGTTCTGACTGGGAGAAAATGAGCTGCTTTCGTGAGTCTGTCCACTATCACCCATATAGAATCATACTTGCCTCGGAACGGGGCAATCCTACAATGAAATCCATATTGATCACTTCCCATTTCCATGTAGGAATTTCCATTGCTTGTAATAACCCTCCGGCTTCGATGTTCTATCTTCACTTGCCGACAATTTGGGCATTTGGCCACAAATTTCGCTATGTCTCTTTTCATGCCATCCCACCAATACATCGATTTAAGGTCATGATACATTTTTGTCGCTCCGGGTGGATGGAATACCGGGAGCAATGAGCTTCTTCTAAGATTTGGCGACGAAATTCTGCCACATCCGGGACACATAGCCTATTCTGGTACCTGAGAACCCCATCTGTCGAAACTTCAAATGGTGACCTTTCTTTTGGAAATTTCACACCTTTATAATACTTCAATTTGGGATCCTCGTATTGTCGCTCTTTTATTTCTGAATCCAAGGACGAAACTGTGGGATTATTGATTCTAACTCCTGCATCGCCTGAATCAATTATTCGCACTCCAAGGTTAGCTAGATGACGGAGCTCATGAACCATTTCTTTCCTTTCTGGAGGAACTTCACATGAACTGCCCATTGGTCGGCGGCTAAGTGCATCAGCTACTACATTAGCTTTTCCGGGGTGGTATAAAATATCAACATCATAGTCCTTCAATAATTCTAACCACCGCCTCTCGTCGCATTCAACTCCTTTTGTTTGAAAATATATTGGAGGCTCTTGTGATCCGTATAGATATCCACATGCACACCATACAAGTAATGTCTCCACATTTTCAATGCATGAATAATCGCGCTAATTCTAAATCATGAGTTGGGTAGTTCTTTTCATGCTTTCGCAGCTGCCTCGAGGCATAAGCAATGACTTTTCCATGCTGCATTAACACACATCCTAGCCCGACACCGGAAGCATCACAATATATAACATAGCCATCTGGCCCTTCTGGAAGCGTTAGAACTGGAGCCGAGGTGAGTCCGTTTTCAACTCTTGGAAGCTACGCTCACAGCGTCATTCCACCGAAATTTTATCGACTTCGGGTTAGCTTTGTTAGTGGGGCCGAGATAGATGAAAAGCCCTCTACAAATCTTCTATAATAGCCCGCTCCCAAAACTACGAACTTCTGTAGGCGTCGTAGGCCTTGGCCAAGTCTTCACAACTTCTATTTTCTGAGTATCAACTCTAATGCCATCATCTGAAATCACATGGCCCAAGAATGTCACAGAATTTAGCCAAAACTCGCACTTTGAAAATTTAGCATACAACTCCCGAGTTCGGAGAATTCCAAGAACAATTCGCAAGTGGTCTGCATGTTCTGATTCCGTGCGAGAGTACACGAAATATCATCAATGAAGACTATCACAAAGAGATCCAAGAGGGGGCTCCGAATACATTATTCATTAAATTCATAAACACCGCCGGAGCATTAGTCACCGAACGACATCACTCGAATTCATAATGGCCATATCTTGTTCTAAAGGCTGTCTTGGGAATATCTTCTTCTCTGACTCTTACTTGATGATAACCCGACCTCGCATCTATTTTTGAAAACCACTTGGCACCCTGAAGCTGATCAAATAAATCATCTATTCTTGGGAGAGGATACCGTTTCTTTATCGTCACTTTATTCAACCGCCTATAATCAATGCACATTCGCAGGAGCCATCTTTCTTTCTCACAAATAAGACCGGTGCTCCCCACGGTGAAGAACCGGGTCTAATGAACCCCTTTTCCAAAGAAATCTTTCAACCGTGCCTTTAACTCTTTTAATTCGCCGGGAGCCATTCGATAAGGAGGAATAGAGATAGGCTCGGTATCCGGCAACACATCAATGGCGAAGTCAATCTCCCTTCGGAGGAAGACCGGAAGCTCATCCGGAAATACATCCGGAAACTCACTTACTACCGGAACGATCGGAAAGTAGGAGACTCTGCTTCCGTATCATGAACTCGAACTAAATGATAAATGTAGCCTTTAGCGATCATCTTTCTTGCCTTAAGGTAGGAAATAAACCTACCTCTCGGAGTTGCCGTATTACCTTTCCATTCAAGCACGGGCTCTCCCGGAAATTGAAAACGAACCAATTTCATTCGGCAGTTAACATTGGCATAACAGGAGGCCAACCAATCCATACCCATTATAACATCAAAGTCTAGCATCTCTAGCTCAACTAAATCATCTTTGGTCTGACGATCACATATCACAATTATACAATCTTTATATACTTGCTTAGCTATCACGAGATCACCAACCGGAGTGGATACCTCAAAAGGTTTGATCGGCTCGGGTTTCACCCCAATACGATTTGCAATATATGGAGTAATATATGATAACGTAGATCCCGGATCTATCAATGCATACACATCATAAGAGAACACAGTCAATGTACCTGTGACCACATCTGGGGAGGACTCAAGATCTTGCCGTCCGGCTAATGCATATAAGCGGTGCCGTGTGGCACCCGAAGTATACTCCCCCGGCCTCTACCTCGGCCCGGGGTCCGAGAAGTCCGCCCGTAGGATGTACCGAAGAAGATCCCCGCTAATGATCCCGTGGGCCGGGCCCTAGCTCGCCACTCGTCGACGGGCACCCTCTCATCATGTGCCCTACCCGGCCGCAAGTATAACAAGCGTCCGAACCTCGGCGGCACCGTCCCGTAATGTAATCCGCCGCACCGACGCATCGCGGTACCGGAGGTCTCCTCGACCGTGATCACCCCCGAATTGTGAACACCGGGGCCCTTGAACTCGGCCCCGTCCCGATCGGAAAGAGCGATCAAATCTTCTCGTCCGCATACCGGGGAGGTGCACTAGTCGCCGATCGACTCGAGTGCCTAGAAAATGTCCCATTTCGATCCCCCTCTATAATCACGGCCGTGCCCATAGATCTAGCTCTTTTGCTCGCCCTCTATCAACATCACGTTCACCTTTCTTTGGGAGGTTGTTGCCCTTCAAGATTTTGGGCATGAACTTGAATTCGGAAATGTCCATCCCGTCTTGTAATGAAGCCGTTAGGCAATCTTTAATAAATGTGGCCCTAAGCCACTCACAAATCTATACACCCGTCACCCATGTCGGCCACCATCGTTGGGCATACCTAGCCAAGGAATTAAATTGAAGGCTATACTCCGGCGCTCATATTTCCTTGCTTCAAATTCAAAATCTATCCGCTCTAGCTCGGCGGACCTCGGGTGGCAAATAATGGCGAATGAAGGCATCAACGAACTCTTGCCACACGGGAGGAGGCGCATTTTTGCCTCGACGCTCTCCAATTATTGTACCATAAACCGCCACATCTCGAGTCTATATGATGCCAACTCCACCGACTCGCCTCTCGGAAGCATGAATAATCCGCAACGTTCTTAGCATCTCATCAATGAAGCCTTGTGGATCTTTATCCGCTTTGACCCAAAGAATTTCTGAGGATTTAGGCTCATAAAATCGCGGCTCTAGTACTAGCCGAACGATCACTCGGCCCGTATTTTGTCGTTGGCCGAGCGGCAACCAACCGCGTCAAGAAATTAATAGCCTCGGTCACTTGTTGACCCGAAGTAGCCGGTGGAGGAACCGGAATAGAGCCCCTTCGTACTAGGAGGAGTAGTGGAGGCATTAGATAAAGCCTCATGACGTGACTCTCCTTCATCAACATTCATAGGCGACTCTCTTCTCGCCCGCCTCTTTGTCGTAGTCTTGCCCTTCTGGGCGGCTTTAGCTTTTGGCGGCATTTCTGAAATCACAACATACTCATTAGAGAGGATTAAATCTTATACTCGGCTCTATTGCACGATCTCATATGAAGAAAGATGCTCATTTTTCCTAAATGCCCTGTAGCCTCCTGTTTATTAGCGTGGCGCGCAACACACCATAAACAAGACTCTACTAGACACGGCTCGTAGACACTTCCTAGGACCGAACTCGGCTCGATACCACTTTTGTCACGACCCGAGCTACGGCCGCGACGGTATCCGGGGCTAACCACCGAACACCACTCACTTACTCGCTTTATCTCGCTATTATTCGTACTATATGCTCATAATCATGTAAAACCGGAACCTTTCAAATACATTTTCTTTTATAAACATAAGCCCTTCGGCTATCCAAAATAATATATACATACATATACATAAAAGCCATGGGACCGTACTATCCACACTGCGTATCTAGGAGCCTCTACTGGAATACTAGACATCTGGACGGGACAGGACCCCGTCATGCCCAAAAACATGAATATACAGATATATATTGTTACACCTCGCATTTTGCACTTTCGGATATTTCGAGACAATGGCGGAGAGTTTAGGGCGAGGTTATTTTTCGGCTCGTTGTAATGCGTAAGTCGTTGGAAAATATTATTAGTGTGGAAATATTGAGAAAGACCGAGGGGCAAAAAGGAAATTTGCAAAATGGCATTATGGTAATTTTGTGGAAAGGCTAGGGCAAAATGGTCATTTTACAATGCCCTAGAAAAGTCTTGCAAAAGGGCCATGTGGCCAAAAATAAAAGAGAGGAAAGAAAAAGCATTAAGTCATCTTTTAGAAAAATGAAGAAAATTCTAGAAAAGAAAGAAAAAAAAAAGAAAAGAAGAAAGAAAAGGAAAAGTCTAGAGAGGGGCATGTGCCCCTCACATGCTTGCTATACATATAAATACACATAGTGGTCATCTTTTTAATTAGAGAGGAGAAAGAAAGAAAGCAAGACATCAAACAAAAAAAAAAAAAAAGGAGCAAAACGGAAAAGAGAGGGGTCGGCCGAACCAGCCCCTCCCCAAAGGTGGTCATGGAAAATGTTTTCTCTATGCTTCTATACTAATTAGGAGGCCCTCGTCGTCGTGGTGTAGCCATTAGAACAAGAAGATCGCTCGTTGTCGCGTTTTAACAAGCTAGCCGAGGTTGAGGAAGGCAAGAGGAAAAGGTGAGGTTCAATCTTGATTTCATGTTTTTATAGATGTTTATGCATGTTGAAGTGTGTGGAAGAGGATGAAAGTTGTGAAATTTGGCATGGAAAGGTTGTGGCCGTGGGTGGAGTTGTTGGAATAAGTGTGGTGAACAAATTTTGTTTAGTGTAAATTGGTTGTTGTGTATGTTGTGATGTATGAAAATGAATGAAGTTTATGAAATATATGCATGACGATATTGGTCGTGTATGTTAAGACATGGTCGTGTAGGTGTGTGTGTTGTATAGAAATGTTGAACCAATGTCTATTTAGTGTTTTGGTTGTTGTTGGAATGTATTGAAACTAATGAAAATCATGAAATCCTATATGTTGATGTTGGCCGTGTGCAGTGGGCTGTTTTGGTAGCATATGGTGGACTAAAATTATATAGCATTTTGGTTGGTTGTCGTTATAGATTTTATGATGAAAATGAATATTTGAAGACTCGTGTTGAAGTTGTAATGGTCACGGGCTGTTTTGGAAGTCAATATGATTCTAATATGTTTTCTTATATGTATGAAGGTAATATTGTAAATGTATGGAATTGTTGGGATAGTGTATGAATTTGAAAGAAAAAGAATGCGTTGTGTTGCTCTTGCTAAGTTGGAAAGGTTTCGGGTGAAGTAGTATATTGTTGAGCTGTTTTGAATATTTTGTGGATTGCTTGGGATGTTTTTAAATCATGTGTAAATGGTGGCGGATTAGCAATGAATATATGAGCATTGGAATTCAATTGAATGTAAGTAGTTGACTCGAATATAATTTATGATTGTTGAATTGTGTAGAAGCGCTTGATATTAGAATGATGTTGGCGATGCTATTGATATTGTGGCCGGGTCAAATTCCCGGATTTGTTGTTGTTGTTGATTCGGAGCCGAGCCATATTCTCGGGGTTGGTACGTTTACAGAGGAGGTGCTGCCGAAATTTCGGTAGCCTATAAGTGAACTTGCATGGAAAATTAAGGCGAAAACAAGTTGATGAATCTAATGATCATATGGGTCCTTTTGAATGTAGATAAGCAAGTTGGGATGAACAAGTATAGCTAGCAAGGCGGCGCAGGTATGTAAGGCTTACCCTTTTCTTTTATGGCATGTCCTAGAACCGTTAAGTTGTGACATAATGTGTATTTGGGGAAAATCCGCTCTTGGTCTCTGAGTCTGTTTATGATTCTGATTTATGTCATATGTGCTTATGTTAGTATCATTAAGTTGTGTATGTTTGAGTAATGAATAAGTATAAGAAGGTTCGTGACTAAAAGAGTTCCGTAAGTATGAACATTCCTAACTTCGCATGTTATCTCGATTTTGTGCGAAGTGGGCCCACAATTCCTATTACCCCCTTGATGTATGTATTGTCCGTGTGGTAGCCGGGTATGTTCGTCACCTCTCGCCTCCGGAAGCTCGTAAGTTTAACGTCCCCGACTTTCGTGAACGATTCGGATTTGCGTCGGAATGTCCGTTCGATATAATATGCTTCGACCACCCAATATGATACGCCTTAGCGTCCCGATGTGATAATTCCAACGTTTGGTAGAGACCGATCGAAATTTGCTCCCGAGCCTCGTATATCGGTAAGAATATTCGTTTGTCGAGTCCGGATTTTATATGCATATGTTTCGCACTACTCGCTCGTGCTAGGCTCAATGTATCTTTCACCGAGTCCCGGCCGGGGCATGTTATGATCTCGTGTGTACGTTACGATACGATTCGATTCACCGAGTCCCGGCCGTGACATGTTATCGTGCACTTTCCGCATTATTCACCGAGTCCCTCGTACTTGCGGGCCGGACACGTTATCCGTATGTACTTACGATTTGATGGTACGGGGATGGTGGCCAGACGGCATATTATGATTATTCACCGAGACCCGCAAGAGAGGTCGGACACGTTATGTATACTTGGCACATGATTCTCGATATGCATGATTCTACTTCACCGAGTCCCTTAACAAAGGGCCGGACACGTTATTTGCATATATGACTTAGGAATCCGATATATGATCCTATTTACCGAGTCCCTCCTCGCAGGGTCGGGACACGTTATATGCATCCGTGATCCATGACTTTGACATACATTTATGAGTCTATCCACCGAGTCCCTCAAAAGGGCCGGGACATGTTACTCTGACATATCTCTGCACGTCTGACTCTGAGTATGAATCTGTCTGACATATCTCGGTACATCTGACTCGGAACACGAATCTGTCCGATATATCTCTGTACGTCTGTTCTGTTTACAATCCGTCTGATATACTCTGTACGTCCGCTCCGATTGCGGGTTTGTCTGGTACGTCCGGTATGCCCTCTGTACCTCTGATTCCGTACGATTTCGTCTGTTATGCTTCCGTACTTATGTTTACGACTAAGGTCCTGTCTGCCGGTCCGTATTGCCGTGTCCGATTACGGTTCGTTAGTCCTACTTCGTACTTTAGTTTTGATTATGTTTTGTTTATAGTTTTTCTTCGGCTTTACATACTCGCACATTTTCCGTATCCGACTCCCCGTTCTTCGGGGGTCGCGTTTCATGCCGCGCGGTGCACCCTACGGTTATGAGTTGAAGATGTTCCGGTATGATTGGCGAGCTCCATTTTCCGGAGCAATCCGCCGAGTCCGAGTACGTACGTTGTGTCTTCTTACGGTCTAGAGACTTTGCGATCTGGTGTGGGTATAGTGTGTGTCGGTTGTGTGAGCGGCTCCTCAATATTTGTCAATTTGTGTTATGTACTAAAGTTTGTATACTTACAGTATTTTGTCAAACTAGAAAGCTTTATTATGTATTTTATGATTAATCGGTTAGAGTTGAAAAATTTTTACATGTGCGATAAAGGTCTACGGGTTCGCTCGGCCTTAAATCGAGGTCTAGGGTGCCCATCACGGAATACGTAAATCGGGGGCGTGACATATATATATATATAAAGAGAAATGTGGCACTTCCGAATATGGAGTGCTCTCAAATCAACCGGCTAGCTCCTACGAGTCCGGACCACCTCCCCGTCTACCCGTGGGCATGAACACAACGTCCGAAGAAAGGACATCGCACGAATATTGTACCGAGTATGTGAAGATAAACAATAAAGAAGCATCAATAAACCGAGGAGGCATAAAACAAGGAGCAATTCAGAATCGATCGAATCATAAGGATGATCATGCATGCTGACTTACTTTCGTACTCATCATCGTGTCATATGTACATAACTGTAATAACTGCCCGACCATATAGGTGCGGTGTAATAATCAATATCATTAGCATCATCAATAGCCTGCGTCCAGGCATCCTGCGTCCAGGATATTATCTCGTGCCGCCCACTAGTGGTGTACCGCCCTCGCCATTTGGCCAGCGGTAATTATTATGTCGCAGCCTTGCGTGATCGCCCGCCATATAGGCACGGTGTGATATCATCATATACTCACTATATCATGCTTATCATAACATGCTTATCTTAGTATGCTTATCATAACTCATCATGGTATGCTTGACATGGTATACTTATCACAATACATGCGATAGGACTCTTAGCTATTCATACTTTATCGGGGTGACGTAAGGTCGTGGACCCCGATGTCATTATGAGCATTCTTACGTATTCGCCTCACCTTGAAGGAACAAGCATAAGGTGAGTGTGCACAATGATCAATATCATTAAATTACATATATTACATCATTAGCTTCTGTAGAGCATCATATCATAGGCTATAGTATTTCTAGACTTTAGCTTGCTATCATCATTTTCATATTCATCTTATATTTCTTATCTCGTATAGCTATTCATGAGAGAGGACTCTTAACTTTCTTGGAGATGGACCATTCATAGTAAAAGAGGAAATTCATGCCATAGGACTCATGCCTTGGAAGGAAAGGGATTAGCCTCACATACCTTTGTCGCTTAGCTACTCTATCGCTTGTTCGTTCTCCTTAATGCGCTTGTCTATACCTTCAATGGAATTCATATCGACATTAGCTATGTCATCGTAAAAACATA
>NW_026714560.1:0-22780 GCF_029784015.1 Lycium ferocissimum | reverse complement strand
GGGTAGAACCCCGGGAAATTGCCCCTTTCCCGTTGACGAACGATAATACGATCACCCCGGGTGGTGTTCCTGATGGGGTGTCATAACGATAATGAAGCGAAAAATGAGAAAAAGTGCCTACGTTAGATACGTAGATGATATAAGTATATGTATATGATAACAGAATCAGAGCGCTACATAGACGCTGATAAATATACATGATATAAGTATATGTATATGATGGCAGAGTCAGAGCGCTATAGACGCTGGTAAATATATATATATATGATATAGGTATGTGTATATGACAAAAAGAGTTAGAGCGCTATAGACGCTGATATATGTATATGATATGAGTACATGTATATGATGAAAGAGCCAGGGCGCTATAGACGCCGATATTTATACATGAAAGATGCATATATTTACGGGGAAGATGGAGATAAGGGCGAGGAGCGTTATATACGCATATCCGCGAGATCGGTTGGTATAACATGACATGATATCGTCCGGACGCGGGATTCCGGACGCGGGATGTGTGCATATTTATGGTTAAATGGATCGGTAGACATACCTCGGCAATATGATATATTACATTTTTTATGTATATATGTATATATATGAGTAAGGAAAGCTAAGAAAGCATGGCATACGCGAGGGCATTTATATGTACGGAGTCGTGTTTCTATCCCCGGGACATGTGTGGTAATTCTTTTATGTCATTATACGTGATTTATGTTTTTCGCCTATTACTATTCATGCCTTACATACTCAGTACACTATTCGTACTGACGTCCCTTCTTGTGGACGCTACGTTTCATGCCGCGCAGGTCGGCGGAACGGCGGTTTGATCATAGGAGCTCTACCAGCGACTAGCAGCGGCGCTCAGGTTGTTCGGAGCCTCACTTCCTTGGTACTATTTTGTGTATCTATTTTTGGGTACGACGGCCTCCGGCCCTTTCTATGTATAAGTGTACTATGTCTAGAGGCTCGTAGACGGATAATAATACGATCGATTATGTACGATTAAATATGTGGTATTTTGGCATCTTAATGCTGCTGTATGATCTATGTTCCTAATGACGCTGCTAATGTTAATGTTCAGTTCAAAAAAAAAAATGGCACCGTTTATACGACTTGCTAAGAGGTACAGGTAAAATGATAGGTAAGGGGTGCTCGGTACAAGTATCGGGTATAGTCACGTATTTTAGACGGGTCGTGACAGAAATCACTTACCTTAAGTGATGTTATATAGTCCCATAATTATCCCCGTAAATTCTCGACATTCTTTACTTTATCTAAAGCTTTGTAACTTCTAAACTACACTCTGAGAGCTGTCATAAACTTCACCCTAAGTACCATTCGTCTTAGACAACGTTCTATAAATCCCTTATAACATATTCTGTAAACTATCAACCTCATCATACTTAAGGAAAACTCTAATCCAGTCATAGCAACTCGGAATTCGACTCTAGGAGTAAGTCGCTTGAATAACAATTGATTAAAGATATACAACTTCTTTTAGGACACCTTGGACTTATAACATAGATGCAGCGCACTAGTAAGCTCTAAGCTTCATAGTTCATATAGGGGAACAATGAAGACATGTTGTACCATAATGGCGAAAAAGGAAACTGGACTAACGTACCTTTGAAACCGAGCCTTCAAGGATAACAATGAAACCTGCCTCCTCACAACCAATCTATCACAAAGAAATAACACTTGCATCAACAAGAGAAATATAAAAACTAACCGACAATGGCAACTCACTCTATACAAGATTCTACAGCGTATGCCTTACCCTAATCCCCTTCGGCTGTTCTCGTATCACCGTACAACATATGAACACCCTGCATATCAACATCTACGCTTACTCTTTGCACCCAACAAGCCCCTGACATGCCATATCCTGACACGTTCAACCACTCATTGAGCAACAAACTCGTTTTATAATTAATCAGATAGCATCTCCCCTGTTCTTTTACATTCATCAATTTGAAAACAACAACAACAACCAGAAACTACACCTCCAACACCTTTAACACAACAAGAAAAGCTCAAATACACCATAACACACCCAACCACTAGTTATCAAACAATCTAAAAATGTAATGACGAACGACCAGCCCACTACCCTACCATTATGTTGCGTTTCACCATGCCATTTCTCCTTCCACACTCCATAAAAATAAACGAGAACAAGAGACAAATTAATAACAACGTGAAACAGCCCACAAAACTGCCAAAAATAGTCCAACATCACATAACAACTCAAATACATCATTCATCCTCCAACTTTCATCTTATATCTGCTAAGTACACCTATACCATCAAACTGATCCATATACATAAAGAAACAGAAGGATCTTACCTATCACGCCCTATAACCCACCCTAGGCGTAACCGGTATCCTATTATATGAACAACACCGAAAGCACCTTATAAAATCAATAAACGTCTAATCTCTTTCGATAATCTTTCAACAGTTATATCAATACGTTATAAATAGCTAACTAACTCATGAATCACCATCAAATAATAAAATCAACGGAAGTTTATCATAAATGTATCGCTATAAAGCGTACCAACACCCAAAGATTCAAGCAATGACTTCAACAACTAACCACAGAATTAACGTCTATCTATGGAGCCTCTCAGATGATAAATAAAACACAATCTAACTTTGGGACGCAGCCCAAAAACTAAAACAATAGCTCAGATAGGATGGTGCCCCACAAACAAGCATGTGGGCTCACCAAATAGTCCAGACAGTAGCAAGCTCTCCTAATCTGGGTGAGTAACATGAACTTGCCCCTCAACCTTACCTAACACACCATAAAAAACAACAATGGTAGTACTGAGTACTGGATACTTAGTGAGTGTCTCCAGGACAATAGTTAATATAAGAAAAGAATATAATAAGGATCAGTAAAACAGTGTTAATAAAAGCAGTTTGAAATTCAAAGATAGAACAAATCATCAAACTTGGTAACCCCAATAATGGAAACAGTTAAAGGAGAAATAAATATATTTCACTCATTCGGTCATTTATCACATTTAATTCTTTCAATCATGAACTAAAGATCATCAACAAGCCACTCACCAGCAACCAAAGTAAACACATGCCAACACAGGCCCAAATCAATATAACGAAGAGGCAACCATTTAAGGCTCCCTAAACTACATAGAAGCACCACGTCGGGGTTTGTCACCCTCGATGGCTATCCTTTCTACGAAATAGCTAGGAAAAACCACATCGGGGTTATGAACCCTAAATGGCTATCCATCCTCTCGAATAGCTAGGTAAAACCACATTGGGGCTATAGACCCTCGATGGCCACTCTTCCTCCCAAATGGATAGGAAAACCCCACTAGGATCCATAATGACTACCCTTCCTCCCGAGTTGCTAGGCAAAACACAAACAACAAAATCATGGCATTGTCACACCCCAATCTTGATCAGGGTGTGATGGGCACCCGACCCTTCCCTAGGGCCGAGCGAACCCTCTGACTCTTATTCCATGCGTAATTTTTTTTTTCTAAGTCAAATACATCTGATAAGGCTCACTAAAGTATTCTTCTCCCAATACCAAGCAAATCGAATTTATAACGTATAAAACTTATATCATAATACAAAGCGACACATTGGCCTATGGAAGCCACCGGCACGGAAAGCGACTTCGGTACCCACGACTTTGTCTGCAAAGTCTCTAACTCGAATTTGACATCATAGCATAGGACTCTTGACCCGGCAACCCTCCAGAGCAAAAGGAGATGCCAACTCCACCGGAACATCGTCTATAATAGCGTCTGATCATCTGGTGTACACACGCGGCATGAAACGCGGCCCAAAGAAGAGGGGTCGGTACGAGCATTGTATGCGAGTATGTAAAGGCAGGAATAGCAACATAGTAGAAAATATAAGCATGAATAATAACAAGATTTCATATCGTGAGGTAAAGGGATAACCTGTACATATGAACAGTGTCTGCGTAGGAACATAGAACATATCATAGGATAACAGAGTAATCTGTGCATATGAGGGCCCCATGGGGGCGGATGCCATGCATGCTTGTTTTTCCTTTTTGAAAAAGAGCATTTCTTTTCATAGGCATAGAAAATAGAATTTATATCATATCGTGTTAAATCATAGTATATCATAGTATCATAGCATATCATAGGATCATAGCGTGTCATAGTGTATCATAGGATCATAGCATAGCATAGTGTATCATAGTATCATAGCACCGAACAGTGTCGGCTCGCCCACATAGCACCGAAATACATCGGCTCGCCCATAAATCCCGCGTCCGGGCATCCCGCGTCCGGGATGATAAGCCAGCTGACCAGGTGGCAATGAAACATAGTTTCCTTCCCATTTTCCATGCATCCCTACCTCCCACCCCATGTACATATTTTTCATATCCATAGGTTATATAAGCATGCAGGAGAGCCCAAGAAAATCATGTATCCATCGGAGTGACGTAAGGTCGGGAACCTCCGATTATATTATAGAATAACTATGGGCGCTTGTCTCACCTTGAAGGAATGATTAATATAAGGCGAGACTATTTGTGGAGAGTAATATCATGAGAAAATATAAAACAGGATCATAAGGCATCGTTTCGTATACTTGGAATCTTTAAAGAAAAACATTATTCATGAGTAGAGTTGAGAATTCAAGAAATAGCTTAACGTTCTCGTCTCGTCACTGGAATCATAAACTTGGAACCTTTAATCATAGAATCATCATGGTCATAGTTGTCATGTAAACATTTCCTTCCTGGACATCATCCATGTTATTGTACAACATATCCATAGTCGTATTCATGGTAGATTCATATTCTTAACATAGACGTCATAGCCATTTTCTCATACCTAGCGTCTTCATCATCGTCATAAAAATATCCTCGTTAGCATAGTTACTATACTTGTCATTTGATGACGGGACAAGGATCAAAAGTTTCCATTGGATTTTACTTAGGAATAAGTCAAATGGAACAATAAGAAAAATACGGGAACAATGGGCCCACCTCGGGTCAAATGAGGCGGCGTATCAAATTTACGTATATAATAATTTATGGCGTCACTTGTGAGGATCTTAGGGTGATCGGGTCCCATTTGTGTAAGTGCTGGATGTTTAGGAAGTTTTTCGACATTTCACGCAAGTTCGAATTCAATTTCACCGAATGAATAGTAGTTAATTTCAATCTCGGATTTACGGGAAAGGAATTGTCCCCGAGGCCCGTGTTCAAACCTATTGCATCTAACACATGCCAAAGAAGGAAAGTGAAGTCTTACATACTTTTTTCCGCTTCTTACGCTCCTCCAAATGAAGTTCCAACTTCTCCAAAATCTACAATTTGGTCACATTTACCAAATATTAGTTAGAGTCCTTAAGTATCCAAATCTTGAATCAACATTTGTCTACGAAATTTCGGCGATTTCCCACAGTAAAATGCGCCATCCCCGAATTCTAACTCGGCCAATTTTAATCAACAACAATCCGGAATTCAACCCGGCCAAACCATCCACAATAATGCCAATAACCAACAATCATAATACAAACCATAATAATTCAAGATATCCAAACCAACATCCAATCTTACCCGAAATCTTCCAACTTAACTAGAACAATAACAACACACTTCTTTCTTTCCAATTCATAACTATATCAACAATTCTATATGTTAGCAACATATTTTCATCAATACAAGAAACTATATTGAATTCACATTATCTTGCAAATCAGCCCACAAATAATTACAACCTCAATTTAGACCAAACCTTCGTTTTCATCACATAATCCACAACAAACAACAACCAATACACTATAAAATTAGTTCATTATGTTCTTATCAAGACAGCCCCATACGGCCAAGTTCTCATTCCACATGATTCCATGAATTTCATTCATTTCTACATGCCAAAACATACACAAACCATCCCTACAACACCAACACAAACATTAAATAGAATTTGTTCATCATACCTTCACCAACAACACACCACACGGCTACACTTCAACACACCATACTTTCATGAATTCTATTCATTTCCATACTCCACAACATCATGTCAAACATCCATAGCACATGAAAATAAAGATTGAACCTTACCTTCTTTCACTTGTCTTCACCTCCGCCTTTCTCGGCCAAGGCTTCTCTTTGCAAGACGGATAGTTTTCTTGTTCCAACAACCACTCTATGTTGACAAGGACCTTCCATTTAGTAGGAAAACATGAAGAGAAAAATTTTCCATGATCAAGATTGAGGGGCTGGTTTCGGCCACCCCTCATCCGTTTCTCCTTCTTTTTTTTTTTTTCATCTTTCTTGAAATTTCTAGACTTAGCAAATGATGAATTAGTCCTCCTCTTCAAGACTTATCATATTTATATATACATATGTACACACACACACATATATATATCCCCCTCTTTTTCTCAATTTTTCTAGAATTAAAATGATGAGAAATGGTCTTCTTGACCACCACACACACATATATATTTATCCATGGCACATGGTGATCATGTCTTGGCCCCACTTGGACGTTTTTCTCCCTTCTTTTTTTTTTTCTCCACTCTTCTTCAATTTTCTCCAGATTTTTCTTTTTCTTTCCCTCCAATTTCTTGAATTTTTCTTAGTAATAAAAGATGAATTCCATGCTTACTTAGTCATCTTTTAATCACAAATATGTCATGCACACATGGCATAGCCACTTTGAATTTTCCAACAAGTCATGCATAAAAGTTTCCAATTCCAAGTTTGCCCTTAAATTTCCATGACAATAATATTTATAAGCGACTTGCGCATTCAAACAAAACCGAAGAATGGCCTTGCCCTTAACTTCCCGCGATTGTCTTAAAATATTCCGACGTACAAAATGCGGGATATAACATCTTTCCCCCGCTTTTAGAACATTCGTCCTCGAATGTTCGACTAATCCTACGGATCTCATAAACACCTCGGGGAGCTCCTTTTTATAACTAGTGCTATCCTTCACATTATCTCTTAAGTTATCCAATATCATTCTCTCATCATCCTCGTTCTCTTCATATACGTCCATTTTCTAGTGTCGCCATTCGAGTTTTTTTTTGCAAACTTCTCATATTATCTCAACATTATCCGATTCTTATACACTTATTGTTGGTTTTCCGATCTCACCGACTTATTTCCATGAAGGGGGGTTTCATTTGTAATCCAAGCCTCCATATCAAACATATTACCGTATCAACTGTCTCTATCTCATCCTTACATTCCTCTCACCTGCTTTTCCCCCTTTTGGAGTGTACCTATACCATTATCCGTTTATACTTCGTCTCATATCCTCATTCCCAATCTCAATCTATAGTAGAATAATAACAGCTTACTTTGCAACACTTGTACCATCTACTTTTGCTGTCACTTGAACTTCGATACCCTTACTCGATTAATGCCTTTTGTACCGTAACTTCGGTTGCTGGGATTCACATGTCCACCGGTACAATCATATTTGGAATATTCTACACCTTTATATATACATATATTCAATTACTACTAACTAGCCCACAAAATACGTCCAAACGTTGTTCAAGCCTATCCTAGTTCTAGTGGCTGCCTTGACACCACTTCCTATCTCTTTTCCGAACTAATCCACCTCATCTTACGCGTCCTCTTAAGGTCTCCATCCATCCCGTATACTCTGATTTCCTTAAGTTACTCTTAGCTCCTCATTTGTCCCTTGTTTCTCACTTTGTGAAACTTTTAGTTTACTTCCCAGGGGGGTCACCCATCATAAATTGCTCCCACACAGGCACGCTTAACCTCAAACTTTGGTGGGGGTTCGGTGCCTTAACACCGATATTTTCGTGTCCGCTTTCCCACATGGCCTTTACTACTCGGTCGAAGCCAATCAAAACTTTATAACCTCCAGACATTTTCGTAATACGTCCTTTCTTCTACAATGACCGTTTTACCCTTTCCTTCCCGATGATCACTTTCCGCCCGCCTATATAACTATTTCACAAACGGCGCTCGTTACACGTAACCGAACAAATACATCATTCGGTCTCGCCTTTTTTCGACTTTCCATATCATCATTCGCCTTTTCACCGAAACATCGGGCGCCTACGGAAATCAACGATTAATATAATGAATCTTGCTTCCTATGACTTGGCTCTATCGCACGATCTAATGACGAGAAAGAAGGTCAATAATTCGTAAATGCCCCGCGACCTCACCGTTATAGATGTGGCGGAAATATTCACACCTATAAATTTGGGGACTCGGACACGACTTTGCGGACAAACCCTTGGACCGACACCGCTCGATACCACTTTGTCACACCCCCGATCTTGATCGGGTGTGATGGGCACCCGACCACTTCCATAGGGCCGAGCGAACCCTCCGACTCTTATTCCGTGAACTTTTTTTTTTCTAAGTCAAATACATAGAAAATTTTATTCTTTTTGTTGCTTACCAAGCAAATCGAATTATAAGACTCGTAAAACTTATATCATAATACAAGGCGACACATTGGCCTATGAAGCCAGCGACAACCGGTACCCACGACTTTGTCTGCGCAAAGTCTCTAACTCAAATTTGACATCATAGCATGGGACTGACCCGTGACCCTCCGGAGCAAAAGGAGATGCCAACTCCCGGAACATCGTCTATAATAGCGTCGATCATCTGGTGTACCGCGCGGCATGAAACGCGCCCCGAAGAAGAGGTGGTCGATGCGAGCATTGTACCGAGTATGTAAGGAAGGAATAGCAACATAGTAGAAAATATAAGCATAATAATAACAAGATTTCATATCGTGAAGTAAAGGAATGACACAGCCTATGAACAACGTCTGCATAGGAACATAGAACATATCATAGGATAACAGAGTAACCTGTGCATATGAGGGCCCCATGGGGGCGGATGCCATGCATGCTTGTTTTTCCTTTTTGAAAAAGAGCATTTCTTTTCATAGGCATAGAAAATAGAATTTATGTCATATCATGGTAAATCATAGTATATCATAGTATCATAGCATATCATAGGATCATAGCGTGTCATAGTGTATCATAGTATCATAGCATATCATAGTGTATCATAGGATCATAGCACCGAACAGCGTCGGCTCGCCCACATTGCGCCGAAATACTCCGGCTCGCCCATAAATCCCGCGTCCGGCATCCCGTCCGGGCATCCGCGTCCGGGATGATAAGCCAGGTGACTGTGTGGCAATGAAACATAGTTCCCTTCCCATTTTCCATGCATCCCTACCCCCCACCCCATGTACATATACATTTTTCATATCCATAGGTTATATAAGTACGGGAGAGCCCAAGAAAATCATGTATCCATCGGAGTGACGTAAGGTCGGGAACCTCCGATTATATTATAGAATAACTATGGGCGCTTGTCTCACCTTGAAGGAATGATTAATATAAGGCGAGTCTATTTGTGGAGAGTAATATCATGAGAAAATATAAAACAGGATCATAAGGCATCGTTTCGTATACTTGGAATCTTTAAAGAAAAACATTATTCATGAGTAGAGTTGAGAATTCAAGAAATAGCTTAACGTTCTCGTCTCGTCAATTGGAATCATAGACTTGGAACCTTTAATCATAGAATCATCATGGTCATAGTTGTCATGTAAACATTTCCTTCCTGGACATCATCCATGTTATTGTACAACATATCCATAGTCGTATTCATGGTAGATTCATATTCTTAACATAGACATCATAGCTATTTTCTCATACCTAGCATCTTCATCATGGTCATAAGAATATCCTCGTTAGCATAGTTACTATACTTGTCATTTGATGACGGGACAAGGATCAAAAGTTTCCATTGGATTTTACTTAGGAATAAGTCAAATGGAACAATAAGGAAAATACGGGAACAATGGGCCCACCTCGGGTCAAATGAGGCGGCGTATCAAATTTACGTATATAATAATTTATGGCGTCACTTGTGAGGATCTTAGGGTGATCGGGTCCCATTTGTGTAGGCTCTGGATGTTTAGGAAGTTTTTCCGACATTTCACGCAAGTTCGAGTTCAGTTCTACTGAATGAATAGTAGTTAATTTCAATCTCGGATTTCTGGGAAAGGAATTGTCCCCGAGGCCCGTGTTCAAACCTACTACGTCTAAGACATGCCAAAGAAGGAAAGTGAAGTCTTACATACTTTTTTCCGCTTCTTACGCTCCTCCAAAATCAAGTTCCAACTTCTCCAAAATCTACAATTTGGTCACATTTACCAAACATTAGTTAGAGTCCTTAAGTATCCAAATCTTGAATCAACATTTGTCTACAGAAATTTCGGCAGCATTTCCCCTGTAAATGCGCCATCCCCGAGATTCTAACTCGGCCAATTTTAATCAACAACAATCCGGGAATTCAACCCGGCCAAACCATCCACAATAATGCCAATAACCAACAATCATAATACAATATCGATAGGTAATTCAAGATATCCAAACCAACATCCAATCTTACCCGAAATCTTCCAACTTAACTAGAACAATAACAACACACTTCTTTCTTTCCAATTCATAACTATATCAACATTTCTATATGTTAGCAACATCATTTTCATCAATACAAGAAGTTATATTGAATTCACATTATCTTGCAAATCAGCCCACAAACAATTACAACCTCAATTTAGACCATTGAACCTTCGTTTTCATCACATAATCCACAACAAACAACAACCAATACACTACATAAAATTAGTTCATTATGTTCTTATCAAGACAGCCCCTACACGGCCAAGTTCTCATTCCACATGATTCCATGAATTTCATTCATTTCTACATGCCAAAACATACACAAACCATCCCTAACAACACCAACCAAACATTAAATAGAATTTGTTCATCATACCTTCACCAACAACATGCATACGGCTACACTTCAACACACCATACTTTCATGAATTCTATTCATTTCCACACTCCACAACATCCACAAACCATGCATAGCACATGAAAATAAAGATTGAACCTTACCTTCTTTCACTTGTCTTCACCTCCACCTTTCTCGGCCAAGGCTTCTCTTTGCAAGACGGATAGTTTTCTTGTTCCAACAACCACTCTATGTTGACAAGGACCTTCCATTTAGTAGGAAAACATGAAGAGAAAAATTTTCCATGATCAAGATTAAGGGGCTGGTTTCGGCCAGCCCTCATCCGTTTCTCCTTCTTTTTTTTTTCATCTTTCTTGAAATTTCTAGACTTAGCAAATGATGAATTAGTCCTCCTCTTCAAGACTTATCATATTTATATATACATATGTACACATGCCATGCACATGGCCGGTTGGGTCCCCCTCTTTTTCTCAATTTTTCTAGAATTAAAATGATGAGAAATGGTCTTCTTGACCACTACACACACATATATATTTATCCATGGCACATGGCTGATCATGTGCAGCCCCCCTTGGACGTTTTTCTCCCTTCTTTTTTTTTTCTCCACTCTTCTTCAATTTTCTAGATTTTTCTTTTTCTTTCCCTCCAAGTTTCTTGAATTTTTCTAGTAATAAAAGATGAATTCCATGCATTACTTAGTCATCTTTTAATCACATGTGTCATGCACTCATGTGGGCCATAGCCCACCTTGAATTTTTTTTTTCCAATAAGTCATGCATAAAAGTTTCCAATTCCAAGTTTGCCCTTAAATTTCCATGACAATAATATTTATAAGCGACTTGCGCATTCAAACAAAACCGAAGAATGGCCTTGCCCTTAACTTCCCGCGATTGTCTTAAAATATTCCGTCGTACAAAATGCGGGATATAACAGGCATAATAGCCGAATTGCAAATCATATCATGATAATCGAATTATTCATTATGGATTATGTTCATCATCCCGTTAATAGGGTATACCAATATCATTAATTGACTTAGAAATCAAGTTCAATCGTTATTCAGTTTCAATTCAATGAAACTCGTTCATAGGGCAAACCACATGAAGTATCCAAGCTTTTTGAAGTCAAGTTTAAGCATCCCTTATGGAGTAATCCATGTTCAAATATTAAAGCTTTATATTTCAATTCCAATCATCGTTTAATAACGGAAAATCAAGTATACATATATATAATATAATACACATAAAGGTTTAATACGGGCTTGTCCCTCACGCACACAAATCTTGCCAAAGAATCACCTTAAACGTTTGAAAAATTATGTTAAAAAATGAGGCATACTTCAAAAGAAGGTTTTCAAAAGAGACATACAAATCACCTTTATAGTCAAAAAGGATTTTTAAAAGAGTCACACCTCAATTCCCGCGATACGTTACCAAATGGGGTTTCTGAGGTTCACCAATCACACTACAATAGTTTTAGATGAGAAATATTAGAACTTTACACCTTTCAAAGAGAATTCCTACCCTTTTTGAAAACTGGGGTTTTTAGATCAAATTTTGTGTTCTTGCTTTCATGCAATTCATCCATGGATTATGATGATACATAAATGATATATAAACCTAAAACCACCCCACATAACTATAATTGAGTTCTAGAAAACTTACCTCACAACGAATTCCCAACAATTCTTCTCGTTAACCGCTGTCGTATTGAATTCTCACAATTTATGAAATAGGTGAAGTTTCTAATGTTAATCCTCATTAGATTGAGATAATAATCATTAGAATTATTTAAGAACTTACCTTAGATGTTTTGGGAAGCCTTAGGGTTGTTTGCACTCAAAAAGTCATCCTTCAGGGATTTCCTACGAAATTGGAATGTCGGATAAAAGAATTTTTGAGTTAAATGCTGAATTTATAGCATTGGGCATTTGGAAACTCTGGCTAACTGAGCGAGCACTAAGCATGGGGTGACCTCACTATGGACCACGCTAAGAGAGGTCCTACCTCGCTTTGAGCCGTGCTCAGTGAGCTCAACCGTAAAAAAGGACTTAGTCGATTTTGCTTAAATTATTCACTTTTGGACCCCCCTACCTCACTGGGCGAGGGCCATGGTGATCCCCTACCTTTCTTTGAGCCACGCTCAGCGAGCTCCCTTGTCCATTTCTGTCACGACCCAACCAGAGTACCATGACGGGCACCCGGAGCTAACCTATCGAGCATCTCTTAACATATCCTCATAATCACATATAGGCAAGCCACATGGCTAAATCATAACTTCCAGGTGCCTTTATATAAAAATTACTAACAGTGCCCATATATATACACAAGCCGGCAAGGCTATAAAAATGATATACAAAATATGAGCCGACAAGGCTGAGGGATATCTAGCTATGCACATCTATCTACGAGCCTCTACGAAGAGTATGTTGTCACGACCCAGCTCCGTGGGCCGTGACTCGTGCCCACTTAGGCACCCAAACAAACTTACGAACCGTATTGTCATACTAAGGGCACGTCCGTATTTAATAGATATTACTCGTACCGATAACCGATAAAAAGCGGATCACACAAATACCGAAACGAATGCTATCTAAGCGGTCGCCCGTGCGTAATCATCATATCAAAATCAAAACCGGCGGAATGCACATCGCCCGACATACACATCAAAATCGAAGAGTGGCGAATACACATCGCCCGTATGTACACACATATCCAAACATAAAAAATGGATTGGCCATAATAACATACGGGCCGCATAGGAACGCAAACCAAAACCACATACGAACAAACCAGACCCATGACCCACAAATATGACTACAGGCCTCTACAAACGGAACAGAACATACGAACATATGACGGGATAGGGCCCCGCCGTACCCGAACAGTCACAAATGTACAGAGTATGCATAGCAAAACATATATACCAAATGTGGGCTCCGAATCGAGGGGAGCACTCCAAAGTAGCAGAATGGGTAGCCTAAATCGGAGGATCACCCAATCAAGCGTCTGTACCTGCGGGCATGAAACGCAGCCCCCGACGAACGGGGGTCGGTCGAAAGAGAACAGTATGTAAAAGCGGGAGGTACGAATCCAAAACATGGCCGGAGTCGAAGATACAGAACAAATACGGAGTAACGTATCCAACTTTGTGCGGAATGCAAATGTCGAGAATGCAAATAAAAGTCATGCATAAGGCTCGGAACGTGGTCACCCCCTCGACGCCGGTGCCACAACACATCATACTCCGTGTTTTCAAATCTCCGTACATCTCCGAACACATCATAACATCACACACATCAAATCATCGAATATATCGTATGTCATATCACATCATAACACCATAAACGGTAACCGGCCCTATGGCGAAGTCTCTAAACCGTAGCACATCATACTTTATGAATATGTCATAATGCGCACGATCACAGAACCGGCCCGGCACCGGCGAACGAAGTCATAATAATTGGCACGAGCGGAGTAGTGCGAAACCATATGCATATCAAAATTAAGTTCCGGACTCGACACATAATTTCATATACGAACACATTAGGATCAAGGCTCAAAATGAGTATCGAGTTAATCGTAATTAATATACAGAAGTCGCAGACTTTCAAGTAGTCAATTTTTTGAAAAAAATGCATCGTAGGTCACTCTCGGAAAATTTAGTATCATGCATAGTAATGAGCGTTCAAACGACATTATAGGACATTTCAAACGGACCTTGGAGTCATAGGCAAACACTTCCTTCTCATATCGTACGAAAATGAATCAAACAAATCAAATAAGGGAAGTCTCGGGACTTGCGGGCCCACCTCGGGTCAAGTCGAGGCGGCAAACATAAATTACGAACATTAGGCTCCATAAAGTTATCTGTGGAAGTTTCGGAGCGATTCGGATTCATTTGTGGAAGTTACGAAGGTTAGGCATTCTTGGAACCAAATATAAGGTTTATAGTTCAATCGCGCTGAAGGAATAGTATGCAAAATCAAACTCGGATTTCCGTGAAATAGCGAACTTGTCCGAGGTTCCGTTCTCAACCTAGTAAGTCTAGGACATGCCAAACGAAGAAAAGGTCGGCTTTACATACCTTGCGGACGTCTTATGCTCGCTTAAACTCAAATCCCGTTTCGTCCAGAATCTGCAAATGGTCAAAGTTACCAAATGTAAATCATATGTCTTTGGGGAGCTTATTCTTAGCCCTTATTTGTCTACAAGAATTTGGGCAGCATCTCCCCTATAAATGCGCCATCCCCGAGAATTTAACTCGGCCAATATATCAACAACAACAACCAACAACCACATCAACAATATCAATAAGAAATTCCAAACGCATTCTAACATCAATAACTCCTTTCATATAATTCGACGACATCCCGTTTCATTCTCTTTAACTACATACTTTCAAGTTAATATCAACGCTTACAAGGTCAAATGCCAATCCAAGATCATTCAATTAAGATTCGAAAACATTTCAATCAATCCGCTTAATGATCAAACAAGCCAATCCAAAACACAACCTTACCCGAAATGTTCCAATTCAACAAGAACATGGCCAACACAATTCTTTCTTCCAAATTCATCAACTACACCAATAATCTACACGTTAACCATTTCATTTCCATAAATACAAGAAACCATATTGAAATCACATTATCTTCTCTAACAATCTACAAACGACTCTAACTCCCATTTAACTCATTAACCCTTCATTTTCATCATAGAATTCATGACAATAGCAACTAAAATACCATACAATATTAATTCATTCTTTAGCACACAAAATAGCCCATTCTCGGCCAAGACATCAACATACCACCTTCATGATTTCCATCCATTTTTACACACTACAACAACACACAAACATGCTAAATACCATTAATTCTTCACCCCCTACACACACATATACACGGTCACACACATACACTCACGGCTGCCCCTCAACATGCATGTTTTCATGATTTTTCATTCATTCCCACACTTCACAACATACACAAACCATGCATAACATATAAAAGAGAAGATCAAACCATACCTTCTTCACCCAATTCTCCCACTCGGTTAGAGCTTGTTTTTGCAAAAATAAGGCTTTGTTTGCTTCCACCAACTACTTCATGTTGCTTAGGACCTTCCAAGGAGTAGAAAACCTAGAAGAAAATAATTTTTCTTCATCAATTGCTCATGGACAAATCTGGCCAGCCATGGCCGAATGGTCTCTAGGTTGTTCTCCAAGCTTCTTGATTTTTTTCTTAAGGAGCATAATGAAGAGGATGACTAAGTTGGTCATCTTATCCCACTTATAATTCACCCACATGGCCCTATGGCCCACACACACACATAGCCGGCCACTTATGGCCATTTTCAAATAATGGCCAACTTTCCATAATTTATTTTTTTGTCCCAAAGTTTTCATGAAATGTCTAACTTTCTATATTTCGCTTTTAACCCCAAATTCCTTATTCCCAAGTTTACCCTTAACACTCCATACCAATACTATCACAAACAACTCGTACCTTAAAACAAAGTCGGAAAATAGCCTTGTCATTAACTTTCCACAATCAACTTAAAATATTTCAACGTACGAAGTACGGGGTATAACAATTCTCGTGTCAATATTTTCCATAAGTAACAACATACCCACCAAATGAAATCAAAATATATCCTTATTCTTACAAATCCCAATTATGTCCAAATTTCCCGAATGTGCAAAACACGGGATATAACATCCTCCCCCCTTTAGAACATTCGTCCTCGAATGTTATATTAGCCTTATAGGCCTCACAAACGTTTCCGGGGAGGTCCTCTTACTAACTACATACTCGTATTTGATCTGAACACTTGTAAGGGCATGCGTTTTCTAACTCCTCTTTATCCTCGTCCGACGTTACCATATTCGGGTTATTCGAAATCCTTATTAGTCTAGCGGCTCGTACAATCTCAAATAAGATATATGGCAAAGGGAATCTTCATCGGAACTAGAAGATCAGACGGGTGTCAGACGGAGTCATATCCGGAATCAGAAGTACAAAAGCATAGCATACGTTATATCAAACAAATTCGTAATCAAAGCCAGACGCACAGGAGCATATCGGACAAACCTATAATCAGAGTCAGATGTACAGAAATATATCGGACGATTTGCGATAGAGTCAGACGTATGGAAGTATGCCAGACAGATCCGTGATCAGAGTCAGACGTACAGAGAAGTATCAGACAGATTTGTAATCAGAGTCGGACGTACAGAGACGTATCAGACAGAAACGTAATCAGATTCAGAAGTACAGAAGCATAATAGATAGAGCCTCATCAAAATCAGGGGCGCAGAAGTATGACATACAGAATCATGATCAGAGTCAGACCACTTTCACTAATGTTTCCGTGACTTACGAAAATTCCCTTGTCAACGTTCCATTACTCACTCTAATCTTTGTACCTTGAATCATTTCATCAAAGCATCCAATCGCTATAGCAAATAAGTCGTATCCTTACGGAATTCGTTTACCGCAGTACAATAGCCTTTAGGCCCCTTTCTTACTTTCTTATACCTATGCACATAACCTTTTCTTCTTATCATCGTCTTATCATAACAAGATTTGGTTGCGGCGTATATCTATATGCGAGGTTTCCGAATTCTCATTTAAATCCTTTTCTCGATTCCTCCCTGCACAATTTACTTGTCGTCACAAAATAATTTATAGGCTGGGGACATCGAATAAAATCTTACTTAACCATATCCTTTCCTTACGATAAGGGCGTTTCCCCCTCTCAACCTTCCACCTTCTTTTGCGTTTAAATTGCCACGCTCCGTTTAGCCTACCTCAACCATACCTTCGTAACTAGTCCTACCTCAATATATCATCTCAACTTACCTTGAATCTTACCCCAATTCATTTATAATACCAATGATACGCGTTTTTCATTTATCATCTTAGCACACTTCCCAGGGGGGTCACCCATCCCAGAATTGCTCTGGCCCCAGCACGCTTAACCACAAAACTTTCATGCGTTTTGTTGCGTTATTGCTAATATAATTGCGTCGACTGCCCCACACGACCTTTGTCACTCAATTTAGGGCAGATTGGGGTCTTAGTAAATTTTTGGACAGTTCTCGTAGCGGGTCCCATCCCGATCTAGACCATACAATTACCATACTGCCCTTCTGAATCTTCAATATTCACTTTCGTCTAGGATTTCTAGATTTATACTGGTGGCAGGGACCCCTCAGTCGCCCTTACTTTTAACCGCTGGGTCTTTAATCCCATGTAATAGATTTACTCTATCGATATCGACTTCCAAGGCATGTTAAGAACTTATATCTCATTTTCCTTTTTATAATGCTAGAAAACTTTGGGCAGAGGTTCCTTTGTACTTCTTACTAACCCAACACCTGTACACAGAAATACCAACAATGCCTCACAGGGCCAACATATATACACACGTATCATATCGTATCATGGCCATACAAGGCTAATAATTTCAAGTAAATTATGAAGATGTCGAGACTTACCTCACATGCATAACTCAAACGACAACGAGCACTTTCCTATTTACTTTCCTTCTCAACCTTCAACTTTATATTTCAATCATACTTCAAATGACTTCCCCAACATACATCTTTCATGCCATTGCTTACCTGTGTACTGTGTAGCTTCCAATATTATCGATCCTTGTCTTCATCAATACCGTTCTTCGTCGAAATCAAAGGTTAGTAAAAAAAAGGAATTCATTTCCTACGGTCGGCTCTATCGCACGATCTAAGATCCAAAGAAAGGCAACACCCTAAATGTCCCGTAGCCTCACTCGTTTATAGATGTGGTGCACAACACACCGATAAATAAGACTCTACGAGACAAGGCACCGTAGACATTCCGAGGACAAACCGCTCGATACCACTTTTGTCACGACCCGGCTCCGTGGGCGTGGGATCGGTGCCCCACTTAGGCACCCAAACAAACTTACGAACCAGATTGTCATACTAAGGGCACGTCCAGATTTAATAGATATTACTCGTACCGATAACTGATAGCAGACATCACACAAATACTGAAACGAATGCTATCCTAAGCGGTCGCCCGTGCAGAATCATCATATCAAAATCAAAACTGGCGGAATGCACATCGCCCAGACATACACATCAAAATCAGAAGAGTGGCGGAATACACATCGCCCAGATGTACACACATATCCAAACATAGGGGCCGGATTGGCCATAATAACATACGGGGCCGCATAGGAACGCAAACCAAAACCACATACGAACAAACCGGACCCATGACCCACAAATATGACTACAGGCCTCTACAAACGGAACAGAACATACGAACATATGACGGGATAGGGCCCCGCCGTACCCGAACAAATACAAATGTACGAGTATGCATAGCAAAACATATATACCAAATGTGGGCTCGAATCGGGGAGCACTCCAAAGTAGCAGAATGGGTAGCCTAAATCGGAGGATCACCCAATCAAGCGTCTGTACCTGCGGTCATGAAACGCAGCCCCCGACGAACGGGGGTTAGTACGAAAGAGGTACTGAGTATATAAAGCAGGAGGTACAGTAATCCAAAACATGGCTGGAGTCAGAAGATACAAAACAAATACAGGAGTAACAGATCCAACATGTGCGGAATGCAAATGTACAGAATGCAAATAAAAGTCATGCATAAGGCTCAGGAACGTGGTCACCCCCTGACGCCGGTGCCACAACACATCATACTCCCGTGTTTTCAAATCTCCGTACATCTCCGAACACATCATAACATCACACACATCAAATCATCGAATGTATCAGATGCCATATCACATCATAACACCATAAACGGTAACCGGCCCTATGGCGAGGTCTCGGAAACCGTAGCACATCATACTGTCGAATATGTCATAATGCGCACGATCACAGAACCGGCCCGGGTACCGGCGAACGAAGTCATAATAATTGGCACGAGCGGAGTAGTGCAGAAACCATATGCATATCAAAATTAAGTTCCAGGACTCGACACATAATTTCATATACGAACACATTAGGATCAGAAGTCTCAAAATGAGTATCGAGTTAATCAGAATTAATATACAGAAGTCGCGGACTTTCAAGTAGTCAATTTTTTGAAAAAAATGCATCGTAGGTCACTCTCGGAAAATTTAGTATCATGCATAGTAATGAGCGTTCAAACGACATTATAGGACATTTCAACCGGACCTTGGAGTCATAGGCAAACACTTCCTTCTCATATCGTACGAAAATGAATCAAACAAATCAAATAAGGGAAGTCTCGGGACTTGCGGGCCCACCTCGGGTCAAGTCGAGGCGGCAAACATAAATTATGAACATTAGGCTCCATAAAGTTATCTGTGGAAGTTTCGGAGCGATTCGGATTCATTTGTGGAAGTTACGAAGGCTAGGCATTCTTTGAACCAAATATAAGGTTTATAGTTCAATCGCGCTGAAGGAATAGTATGCAAAATCAAACTCGGATTTCCAGAAGCAGAATTTGTCCCGAGGTTCCGTTTTCAACCTAGTAAGTCTAGGACATGCCAAACGAAGAAAAGGTCGGCTTTACATACCTTGCGGACGTCTTATGCTCGCTTAAACTCAAATCCCGTTTCGTCCAGAATCTGCAAATGGTCAAAGTTACCAAATGTAAATCATATGTCTTTGGGGAGCTTATTCTTAGCCCTTATTTGTCTACAAGAATTTGGGCAGCATCTCCCCTATAAATGCGCCATCCCCGAGAATTTAACTCGGCCAATATATCAACAACAACCAACAACCACATCAACAATATCAATAAGCAATTCCAAACGCATTCTAACATCAATAACTCCTTTCATATAATTCGACGACATCCCGTTTCATTCTCTTTAACTACATACTTTCAAGTTAATATCAACGCTTACAAGGTCAAATGCCAATCCAAGATCATTCAATTAAGATTCGAAAACATTTCAAACAATCCGCTCAATGATCAAACAAGCCAATCTAAAACACAACCTTACCCGAAATGTTCCAATTCAACAAGAACATGGCCAACACAATTCTTTCTTCCAAATTCATCAACTACACCAATAATCTACACGTTAACCATTTCATTTCCATAAATACAAGAAACCATATTGAAATCACATTATCTTCTCTAACAATCTACAAAAGACTCTAACTCCCATTTAACTCATTAACCCTTCATTTTCATCATAGAATTCATGACAATAGCAACTAAAATACCACACAATATTAATTCATTCTTTAGCACACAAAATAGCCCATTCTCGGCCAAGACATCAACATAGCACCTTCATGATTTCCATCCATTTTTTACACACAACAACACACAAACATCTAAATACCATTAATTCTTCACCCCCTACACACACATATACACGGTCACACACATACACTCACGGCGTCCTCAACATGCATGTTTTTCATGATTTTTCATTCATTCCCACACTTCACAACATACACAAACCATGCATAACATATAAAAGAGAAGATCAAACCATACCTTCTTCACCCAATTCTCCCACTCGGTTAGAGCTTGTTTTTGCAAAAATAAGGCTTTGCTTGCTTCCACCAACTACTTCATGTTGCTTAGGACCTTCAAGGAGTAGAAAACCTAGAAGAAAATAATTTTTCTTCATCAATTGCTCATGGCCAAATCTGGCCAGCCATGGCCGAATGGTCTCTAGGTTGTTCTCCAAGCTTCTTGATTTTTTTCTTAAGGAGGATAATGAAGAGGATGACTAAGTTGGTCATCTTATCCCACTTATAATTCACCCACATGGACCTATGGCCCACACACACACATAGCCGGCCACTTATGGCCATTTTCAAATAATGGCCAACTTTCCATAATTTATTTTTTTGTCCCAAAGTTTTCATGAAATGTCTAACTTTCTATATTTCGCTTTTAACCCCAAATTCCTTATTCCCAAGTTTACCCTTAACACTCCATACCAATACTATCACAAACAACTCGTACCTTAAAACAAAGTCGGAAAATAGCCTTGTCATTAACTTTCCACAATCAACTTAAAATATTTCAGCGTACGAAGTACGGGGTATAACAATTCTCGTGTCAATATTTTCCATAAGTAACAACATACCCACCAAATGAAATCAAAATATATCCTTATTCTTACAAATCCCAATTATGTCCAAATTTCCCGAATGTGCAAAACACGGGATATAACATCCTCCCCACTTTAGAACATTCGTCCTCGAATGTTATATTAGCCTTATAGGCCTCACAAACGTTTCCGGGAGGTCCTCTTACTAACTACATACTCGTATTTGATGCGAACACTTGTAAGGGCATGCGTTTTCTAACTCATCTTATCCTCGTCCGACGTTACCATATTCGGGTTATTCGAAATCCTTATTAGTCTAGCGGCTCGTACAATCTCAAATAAGATATATGGCAAAGGGAATCTTCATCGGAACTAGAAGATCAGACGGGTGTCAGACGGACTCATATCCGGAATCAGAAGTACAAAAGCATAGCATACGTTATATCAAACAGATTCGTAATCAAAACCAGACGCACAGGAGCATATCGGACAAACCCATAATCGGAGTCAGATGTACAGAAATATATCAGACAGATTTGCAGTCAGAGTCAGACGTATGGAAGTATGCCAGACAAATTCGTGATCAGAGTCAGACGGACAGAGATATATCGGACAAATTTGTAATCAGAGTCGGACGTACAGAGACGTATCAGACAGAAACATAATCAGATTCAGAAGTACAGAAGAATAATAGATAGAGCCTCATTAACATCAGGGGCGCAGAAGTATGACATACAGAATCATGATCAGAGTCAGACCACCACTTTCACTATTGTTTCCGTGACTTACGAAAATTCCCTTGTCAACGTTCCATTACTCACTCTAATCTTTGTACCTTGAATCATTTCATCAAAGCATCCAATCGGCTATAGCAAATAAGTACGTATC
>NW_026714559.1:0-22375 GCF_029784015.1 Lycium ferocissimum | reverse complement strand
GAGAGCAATTTTAGGATGGGTGACCCGGGAAGTTTTCGAAAATTTTACAAATTCGAACGCGAAGGCAAATGAGGAAAATAGAGTGGCCTAAGGAAATTAGAGTGTGTGGCGTGGGCGAGGAAACCTTACGAGGTCGCGTAGAACGGGGGTGAATTAGGCGGCGAAGAAAAGGAAGTGCACCACGACTCTAGTATTGAGGTGAGTTTGAGTAGCGTTTGGGAATATTTGGTGAACGAGATTACGTCTTTGTGGTAATGAAACCCCTCGAGATCCTTAAGACCCCGTACGACTAGTTGAACATTCGAGGACGAATGTTCTACGGGGGGAAAGGATGTTATACCCGTACTTTGTACGTTGGAATATTCTAAGTCGGTTGCGATAAGTTAAGGACAAGGTTGTAATTTTTCGATTTTGTTAAAAGTGCATAAGTTGCACATTCATCTTTTTATTGGTATGGAGTGTTAAAGGTAAATTTGGAATAAGGAAAATTTGGGACCAAAAGATGAATTATGGAAAGCTAGACATTTAAATAGAAAATTTGGGGTTGAAAGTGAAATTATGGAAACTAATGTCTCATGAAATATGGGGCCAAAAAGTGAAAATTTGGAGACTTAATTTTCATGAAATTAAAAGCCATGTGACTATGCACGTGACTTGTGGGCCAAGGGCCACTTGGTTGGTTAATACATGGAAATAAAAGATGACTAAGTCATCATTTTTATCATCTTTAGCATCTAGAAATTTCAAGAAAAATGGAGGAGAAAAAGAAGAGGCCATTTCGGCCAAGGGAGAGAAAATGGAGGTCAAGATTTGGCCATAAAAAAAAATTAGTTCTTCAAGCAAACTTTCTAATTGAAGGGTGCTTAATAACGTGGAGTCGTTGTTTCGGGCAATAGCTTACTCGTTTCCTTCATCCACCACTTTAGGCGAGTTGAGAAGTTGAAGAAGAAGGTGAGTTCTAGTCTTGTTTTATGTGTTATGAATGGTTTATATGTGTTGTAGTATGATAAAAAGGAAGAAATTCATCATAGAAGTTGAGTTGAAGTTGGGCCGTGCATATAGGGTATGGCTGATACGAATCGATTTGGGGAAAACACCAAATCAATCACAAAAACGCGAAATTAAAGATAATGAGAAATTGGGGATGAGAATTGAAGAAAGGGGATGAGAAATAGAGGATAAAAGCAAGACCCAATGAATAATGAACCTATGAGCAAACCTAAGTATATGAAACCTAGACCCTCTCAATTTGATTCAATTCAAGGAACCTATGTTATTTGAAATCAAGGCAAAGGAAATTCAATTGAAATCTACAAATGAACAACCTTTCATGAAATCAATGGAAAAATGGTTCAAGACCAACAATGGAATCCACCATTAACTAAGCTAACCCTAAACAAACTAACACTCTTTAGAGTATTCAATACATAATTCATCAATCTAAAATCTACAATGAAAGACAAAATATATATACAAGTTAAGTAAAGAAGACTAATAGGCAATTACAATGCTACCCTTAATGAAGTAAGGGCCTTGTTTGGCTAGTCTTCTTAGTGTAGTCTTTAATTCAAGAATTATTTCAATGGCCAAACACGCCCCTCCTTGCATAGATGGCCCTCTGTCAACCTTGCATGCATGGCCTTCTGCATGACTAGCCAACTCTGACATTGTTCAAGTTTGCACATGTAGCCAATTTGCAGAAATGTCCCTATTTGCACGTTTGGCCAACTTTGCGCATTTGGTCCCCACGAAGCAACCTTCCAAGCCTCGCCCAATCCACCTCCCACGCATCATAGGCCTCGTTGTGGGGCTTGTATGGGCCTCCAACGGGCCTTGATGCCATTCTTATCATCCATGCCGCTTGTAGAGCTTGAAGTTCCATATCTTGGCCTTGGATGTAAGTCTTGAAATGAGGTGTGCCAAGTAGGATCGTATCTCCTCACTTCTTCAAAAGGATTCGTCCTCGAATCCGAACCTAGCAAAACCCAAGGGAAGATAACAACAAGCAAGATCCTCGAAAGCATGAGGGTTAGTGTTAGCACAAACAAATCGTCCAACATGCCAAGGATGCACAAACTTGTGGTATAACCACATATCCGTCATCAATGTGAAGAAGGACTCCACATATGGGGCACGAAGTTGACCCCTCAAAGGATTACGAAACGAGGGTAAGATAAGGAAATCGAAGGGCCTAAGACAATAAGCATGCAATGCTATATTGATTCTAGGAAACACACCACACATTGGACCCTCATTCCGCAAATAAAAACTCTCCAAATGTCGTCCACGACGAATGCACAACAATTATCACGGGTCGAAGGGGAAGAGTTATCCATAAAGCATGGCTAAGGAAACAACTATTCACCCCGCAATTACCGCTCTCAATCAAGGATGCATCCTTAACACAAATATGGGTATCATCATAAGCAAATAGGTAATAAAGAAAGGTGTCACACAAAACAACTTCTTGACTAAAGTGACCTCGAAGCGTAGACTCATTATGGGGTTCAAGCACAAGTTCAAGCAAGTCACTGCTAGTTGGAACACTTATGGAAGAAGTGACAATTTGCAAACAAGTTTCACCTTCTTTTTCAAAGTATCTGTTATATCCCGCATTTTATGCAATTGGATAATTCGAGACAATCGCGGGAAGACGATAAACAAGGCCACATTTTATTTTGTTAGGCATATGAGTTGCTTATGAAAAGAATTAGAAGTGGAATTAGTGAGGAAGGTCAAGGACACAAAGGGAAATTCGCAATACGACTCATGAAAATATGGAAGAAGACGAAGGGTAAAATTGGAAATTGGAAAATGTTTCATGAATTACAAGAATTTGCCAAGAATACAAAGTGGGCTTGAAAGAATTTTTTTGAAAAATTGGAAGGCCCAACCGGCCAAGTATAGGGTCCAAGCCCATTTTGAATAAAATTTGGTCAATAAATGGATGACCAAGTCATCCTTGCTCCATAATTTTCTAGAAATTTCAAGGAAAAACAAGAACAAAAAAGAAGGAGAAAAGAAGCAAGGCCTTTCGGCCATAAGGAAATTTCCAAGAAAAAAATTGCAAAAATTCTTCAAAAATCATTTCCTACTAAGTAAAGGGTGCACAACAAGGTGGAGTATTCATTTGGGCAAGAAAAGTTCATATTCATACAAGTTGGGAGTTCTTGTTAAGTGAAGAATCCAAGGAAAGGTAAGGTTTAATTCTTCTTTTATATGTTATGAGTGCTTATGCATGTTGTGGCATAGAAAAGTGGATGAAATTCATATGTTATGGAAGTGTTTGTGTGTGGCCGTGCATGGCAAGGTCAAACCGTGGGTGTGTGTTATGTGTTATGTTGTGTGTTGGTTGTTGATGTAAAGGATAGATATTATGAGAATTCATGAAGAATATGCATATGAAGGTGTTGGCCGTGGGTTGTATGTTATATGTATGGTCGTGTAGTTGCGGTGTAGTATGGAAAAGATGAGTCAATTTTATTTAGTGTTTTGGTTGTCGTTGCGTTGCGGATACTACGTCGCCAATGAATGCATAACAATCTTGTAAAGTTCTAGAAGTTGGAAGCTTGTGATTGAGGTATTTAAATTGAATATTATGTTCTTGTATGCATGAAAGACAATATGAATAGTACGGTGTTGTTGGAATGTAGATTATGAGGTTGTTATTATTTTCATTGAAGTCGGAAGGTTTTGAAGGAAGTAGTAAATTAAGATTATGTATCTTGAATGGAATATGTGAATTGCTAGTATGATTGTTGAATTATGTTACTAGTTTGGCCGGGTTTGAATTCCCGGATTGTGGATTGTTGAGAATTTGGCTATGTTGAATGTTGAGGATGGTATATTTGCAGGGGAAGTGCTGCCGAAATTTCGGTAGCTAAGTGTTTCCTTAAGATTCCAATTCTAAGAACCCTAATAAGAGTTTTGGTAAACATGACCAATTTGCAGATTTTGACGAGATTGCGACGCGAATTCGAATAGCTAAAGAAGCGGAAGAGGTATGTAAGGTCTTCCCTTCCTTTCTTGGCATGTCTTAGATGCATAGGCTTGATCTCGCGCCTCGGGGACCTTCCTAACTCCGAAATCCGCAATCGAAAATAGTTACTATTCATTCAGTAAGATTGAACTAAAAGTGCATGAATTGTGAAGACAATGTCTAAACATCCTAGAACTTGCAAGAATGAGACCCGATTACCCTAAAACCTTCATAGTAACGTCATGACACGTATTATATGTAAGTTGTCTACGCCACCTCATTTGACTCGAGGTGGGCCCACGGTTCCCCGAATTTTCTTTAATGCCTTGATTATTAAATGATAAGTGTTGTAACTATTTTAATGAGAATATTTCTACGACGGCAATGCTAAGAAAGAACATACATCATGATCCCATGATGATAACAATGGGGTTGAGAATGGGTAAACGTCTACGATAGCTACATTGACGGTATATTCTGCTATACAAATGAAAATATGGAACTGTTAAACGACCTCTTAATATTTCAACTCTATTATATGGGATGACTGCTATAAAGGTTCTAGATTAACGAAACTATATTTTATGACCCTATTTGATGTTTTTTTTATATAATGACACTTTTCATTGGTGACTTCGTTCTATGATACACGTATATGTGCATACTTTATGCATGTGCAAATATATATGTGGGGAATGGGGGGAGGCAATGTGTCCACCCGATTCGGTGGCTCATCATCCGGACGCGGATGCCGGACGCGGGATTTATGGGAAGAGCGTACGCGGCGACCGTTTATGTGGTATATAACTTATACATACAATGTGATACATTGGGGTCACTTGTTGGGGAGGGGGGTGGGAGCCGATGTACTCGGCGTACGTAAAGGTAAGAAAGAGATAACGTTTCAACGAAATGTCTTGTTTACAAAAATGTCGTTCATCGAAATGTCTTGTTTACAAAAATGTCTTATTCAATTCTTGAAATGTCTTACAAAAAATGTACCGTTTACTAAAATGTCTTGTTCTTGTATACGGGGCATACACATGTACGGGTTACATTCGTACTAGGATAAACTGCGTATATCTATTACGGTATGACTTGTATTCTATATTCCCTTACTATGTTATCATTTATGCCTTACATACTCGGTACATTATTCGTGCGTACGTCCCTTCTTGTGGACGCTCGCGTTTCGTACGCGCGGTCGGCGGACGGGCGGACTTGATCTTTAGGGAGCTCTGCCAGCCGTGCCCAGACGGCGCTCCGGTTGTTCGGGGCCTTATTTCGTGGTACTCTACTTTTGTGCATATTTTCGGGCACGACGGACTCGGCCACTTTCGTGTATAAGTGTATTATGTCTAGAGGCTCGTAGACGCAGATATATATAGTCGATTATGTACGGTTAAATATGCGGTATTTTGGCATCATAATGTTGTTGTATAACGTGATAGCAAAGCTAAGCTTGGTCTATGTTTATAGTGATGCCGCCGATGTTAATGTTTAGTTTGAAAGAAAAAAAAAAAAGAAGACCGTTCATACGACTTGCTAAAAGGGTACAGGTAAAACGATAGGTAAGGGGTGCTCGGTACAAGTATCGGGTACTCGTCACGGCCCCTAGTCGGGTCGTGACAGAAGTGGTATCGGAAGCCCGTTCGGTCCTAGGGGTTTGTCTACGAGCCGTGTCCGATGAGTCTTGTTTATGGGTGTGTGCGCGCCACACTTATAAACGGGAGGCTACGGGGCATTTAGGAAATATGACCTTCTTTGTGTTCTAAGATCGTGCGATAAGAGCTATGCTACCGGGATCCCGTATTCTTTCCTAATCCTATGTTATGGTTTCGTAATGCCGCCGAAGAAGAAAGCTAGGGGCGACCCGGGAGGGCGAGACGGCGCCCGGCGGGCCGGCCAGCGAGAGGGCCATCCGATTGCTTGACTCGGTTAGTTGCCGCACGGGCTCGGCGGCAAGATACGGATCGGGGAGACGGGCGATGTGCCAGGGCCCGTGATTTCATCGCCCCAAGACCCCGAGTTTATGGGTCAAAACCGGAGAGGAAGACCCCGCGAAATTTTATAGATGAGATGCTAAGGACACTAAGGATAATACATGCTTCGCATACGAGTCGGTGGAATTGGCGTCGTACGTTGCGGGATGTAGCAGGTCCGTGGTATGACGGTTGGAGAGCCTCAAGGGGAGCAAATGCCCTCCCCCGGTTTGGCGGGGAGGGGTTGCGGGGGGCATTTCTCGCGACATTTCCTAACGTCGGAAGTTCGACGAGCCCGAGGCGATATGTTCTTAAATCTCGACGGGGAATATGAGTGTCGGGGAATACGGTCCGCTTTAACTCACCGGCCGTGTATGCCCCGGCCATGATCGGCGATATGGGGGATCATGTACATCGATTTGTGAGTGGGTTGGGCCCGCATATAATTAAGGAGTGTTTGACGACTTTCACTCAGACGGAATGACTATTGCCCGTATCCGTGCTCGTACCCAAAATGCGGAGGAACAACCGGCCACGCGGAGAAGAGCGGTATCCGGACAGGGGCTCCGAGAAAAAGGCGGCGCATTTTCGAGGGCTAGAGCGAGTATAGAGGGGGACGGGCACGGGAGCACCCTAGGTATTTAGGGCCAATCGGCGGCCGCCGCACCCCCTCGGTTCGATAGAGAGCTTCGAGTCCCGATGCCAGGTGATTTTAGTAGGACGGGGGCTGCCCCCCGCCGCGACGTGCTCGGTGTGGCAAGCCGCATGCAGGCGATGTTGCACAGGAAACAGGTGGTTGCTTTTACTGCGGTCGAACTGACCATTTAGTGCGTATTTACCGCCCACTAAAGGATGGAAAGAGGCCAAACTCGACCCGGCCCAGGATCGCAGTTGGTTCATCGTCGACCGTGCGCCCTCGCGGGACAAAGACTTCTCGAGCCCCGGCGGGCCGCGGCCGAGGCAGAGGAGGGGCACCTGGTTCGGCGGTCCCCATGCACGCTTATATGCATCGACGGGACGACGGGATCACGAGCCTTCCGCAGACGCGGCCACAGGTACTTTTCCGGCACCTTCTATGATATGCGTGTTAATTGATTCGGATTCTATCTTATCCCACGCATACTTGTATTGTTGAACATTCGGAAATTAGGACGAAAAGTGACCATACGTACAGGTAACGGTGAATACTAGGACTGCTAGGGTAGAACGATAAATAAAAGAAAAGATGTGTTACGCGGGCGTTTCAAAAGCTGAAGACCCCAACTCGTCCCATATTGTGTGACATGAGTGAGTGCGGGGGGAGCGACGGCGAAAATACTAACGCTAAGGCGCCGAAATGTATTAAAGTTTCAAGGTTAAGCGTGCTACGGTAAGAGTAATTTTACGATGGGTGACCCCCCGGGAAATATGTTGGAAATTGCATAATTATGGAACCGGGGACGAATGTGAAGGTAAGTAGTTTAAAGTAAATTAGAGTGTGTGGAGTACCGGAAGCTCTATAAAAGCCGTGTGAGCCGGACTAGCAAAAGGGAGAGCGTGCTAGATTTAAAATGGACATGTTAAGCGACATATGGGATATTGACGAAGGAGACTCCCCCGAATATTATCATACGCTATGAGGCCGGTTCAACATTCGAGGACGAATGTTCTAAAGGGGGGGAGGATGTTATATCCCGCATTTTATGCAATTGGATAATTCGAGACAATCGCGGGAAGACGATAAACAAGGCCACATTTTATTTTGTTAGGCATATGAGTTGCTTATGAAAAGAATTAGAAGTGGAATTAGTGAGGAAGGTCAGGACACAAAGGGAAATTCGCAATACGACTCGTGAAAATATGGAAGAAGACGAAGGGTAAAATTGGAAATTGGAAAATGTTTCATGAATTACAAGAATTTGCCAAGAATACAAAGTGGGCTTGAAAGAATTTTTTTGAAAAATTGGAAGGCCCAACCGGCCAATATAGGGTCCAAGCCCATTTTGAATAAAATTTGGTCAATAAATGGATGACCAAGTCATCCTTGCTCCATAATTTTATAGAAATTTCAAGGAAAAACAAGAACAAAAAAGAAGGAGAAAGAAGCAAGGCCTTTCGGCCATAAGGAAATTTCCAAGAAAAAAATTGCAAAAATTCTTCAAAAATCATTTCCTACTAAGTAAAGGGTGCACAACAAGGTGGAGTATTCATTTGGGCAAGAAAAGTTCATATTCATACAAGTTGGGAGTTCTTGTTAAGTGAAGAATCCAAGGAAAGGTAAGGTTTAATTCTTCTTTTATATGTTATGAGTGCTTATGCATGTTGTGGCATAGAAAAGTGGATGAAATTCATATGTTATGGAAGTGTTTGTGTGTGGCCGTGCATGGCAAGGTCAAACCGTGGATGTGTGTGTGTTATGTGTTATGTTGTGTGTTGGTTGTTGATGTAAAGGATAGATATTATGAGAATTCATGAAGAATATGCATATGAAGGTGTTGGCCGTGGGTTGTATGTTATATGTATGGTCGTGTAGTTGCATGTAGTATGGAAAAGATGAGTCAATTTTATTTAGTGTTTTGGTTGTCGTTGCGTTGCGGATACTACGTCGCCAATGAATGCATAACAATCTTGTAAAGTTCTAGAAGTTGGAAGCTTGTGATTGAGGTATTTAAATTGAATATTATGTTCTTGTATGCATGAAAGACAATATGAATAGTACGGTGTTGTTGGAATGTAGATTATGAGGTTGTTATTATTTTCATTGAAGTCGGAAGGTTTTGAAGGAAGTAGTAAATTAAGATTATGTATCTTGAATGGAATATGTGAATTGCTAGTATGATTGTTGGATTATGTTACTAGTTTGGCGGGTTTGAATTCCGGATTGTGGATTGTTGAGAATTTGGCTATGTTGAATGTTGAGGATGGTATATTTGCGGGGAAGTCTTTATGAAATTTCGGTAGCTAAGTGTTTCCTTAAGATTCCAATTCTAAGAACCCTAATAAGAGTTTTGGTAAACATGACCAATTTGCGATTTTGACGAGATTGCGACGCGAATTCGGAATAGCTAAAGAAGCTTTAAGGAAGGTATGTAAGGTCTTCCCTTCCTTTCTTGGCATGTCTTAGATGCATAGGCTTGATCTCGCGCCTCGGGGACCTTCCTAACTCCGGAAATCCGCAATCGAAAATAGTTACTATTCATTCGAAGATTGAACTAAAAGTGCATGAATTGTGAAGACAATGTCTAAACATCCTAGAACTTGCAAGAATGAGACCCGATTACCCTAAACCTTCATAGTAACGTCATGACACGTATTATATGTAAGTTGTCTACGCCACCTCATTTGACTCGAGGTGGGCCCACGGTTCCCGAATTTTCTTTAATGCCTTGATTATTAAATGATAAGTGTTGTAACTATTTTAATGAGAATATTTCTACGACGGCAATGCTAAGAAAGAACATACATCATGATCCCATGATGATAACAATGGGGTTGAGAATGGGTAAACGTCTACGATAGCTACATTGACGGTATATTCTCTATATACAAATGAAAATATGGAACTGTTAAACGACCTCTTAATATTTCAACTCTATTATATGGGATGAAAAAATTTGCTATAAAGGTTCTAGATTAACGAAACTATATTTTATGACCCTATTTGATGTTTTTTTTATATAATGACACTTTTCATTGGTGACTTCGTTCTATGATACACGTATATGTGCATGCGGTTATGTGCAAATATATATGTGGGGGAATGGGGGGGGGGGGGGGGGGCGTGTCCACACCCCCCGATTCGGTGGCTCATCATCCGGACGCGGGATGCCGGACGCGGGATTTATGGGAAGAGCCGTACGCGCGCGCGTTTATGTGGTATATAACTTATACATACAATGTGATACATTGGGGTCACCGTTAGGGAGGGGTGGGAGAGAGTGATGTACTCGAGCGTACGTAAGGTAAGAAAGAGATCTTGTTCCTTTGAAATGTCTTGTTTACAAAAATGTCTTGTTCAATCGAAATGTCTTGTTTACAAAAATGTCTTGTTCCTTTGAAATGTCTTTGTTTACAAAAAATGTCTTGTTTACTAAAATGTCTTGTTCTTGTATACGGGCATACACATGTACGGTTACTTACGTACTAGGATAAACTACGTATATCTATTCTCGTTATGACTTGTATTCTATATTCCCTTACTATGTTATCATTTATGCCTTACATACTCGGTACATTATTCGTGCGACGTCCCTTCTTGTGGACGACATTGCGTTTCATCTTGCGCGGTCGGCGGACGGGCGGACTTGATCTTTAGGAGCTCTACCGGCCGTGCCCGACAGCGCTCCGGTTGTTCGGGGCCTTATTTACGTGGTACTCTCTTGTGCATATTTTCGGGCACACAATTGCTCGGCCCTTTCGTGTATAAGTGTATTATGTCTAGAGGCTCGTAGACGGATATATATAGTCGGTTATGTACGGTTAAATATGCGGTATTTTGGCATCATAATGCTTGTTGTATAACGTGATAGCAAAGCTAATCGGTCTATGTTTATAGTGATGTCGATTTAATGTTTAGTTTGAAAGTTAATGTTTAGTTGCTTTTGAAAAGAAAAAAAAAAGTTTCATACGACTTGCTAAAAGGGTACGGAGTAAAACGATAGGTAAGGGGTGCTCGGTACAAGTATCGGGTACTCGTCACGGCCCCTAGTCGGGTCGTGACAAGTATCCTTCCCCAACTATCACGTCATATCCTTTTAAGGGAAAGTTTCCATCACAAGGGAAAGGGTTATCTAACCTATGCCAAGCTAGAAGTAGCATCTTCCCATCCTTTAGGGTAGGAGATCTAGCATAGTCCTTCCAAGAAGTGTGCTCTTGATCATGTAATTCACTCCCCTTCTTTAAAGAGCACTCATCACTTTCGGAAGCCTTTTCCAAATTCGACGTTGGTCCATTAAGTGGGTCACACTCCCTCAAGAAGAACTTTTCATCATCGGGGATGGTGTCAAAAGCTTTAACCACCCCATGCTTGTCATCAAGACCAAGCCCATCATCACCCCATAGTGGGTTACTAAATACCTTGTAGTTTCCAAAGGACTCTACATTTGCAACATCACCAAACTTCCCACTAGGTACATGACTATTCACATGATCTATTACATCAATATCATCACTAAATTGAGGGTCATTAAGCACATCACAAGGTTTCTCAAATAGTGGATTTTCATAGCAAACAAATTGATCAACATAAGCAACCACACTACTAGTTGGACGCAAATTGATCTTGCTAGAAGAATCAATTCGGTCATCGCTAGGATCAACTAGTGGGTGTCCTAACATCTCATATGACAATGTACTAACATGCAAACCAAGAGGATCAACACTAGGTGGACACAACTTGAACTCAAGAGAAGAGTCAAGATAGTCATCAATAGGATCAGCTAGTGTTGGACCATCCATTTCAACTACATTGTCAATTGTCATTATAGCACTAGGCACGTCACAAGGCAAAGACTCATTAAGCTCAATTAAGGACAAGCCATCAATTACACTCGGCTTCAACAACATGATCAATCACATCATTTGTGGTGTTAAGCTTAGCTATTTTACCTTGAAGTTCACATTCACCTCCTTTGCCTTGGTTTTCAACTTTGGAGCTCGTTTGCTCCTTCGAGAAGCTCTCAACCACCTCAAGAACCTTCAAAGGTTGAGGGTCATCATTAAGTTTGCTTCCGAGAATACTGCACTATTATTAAGACCACTAGAGAAGAAAGAAAAGTCACGAGGGTTAGATAAAGGTTGTGACAACTCCCTTACATCACTCCTCACATCCTCTCCTTTTTCCTCTCTAGAGTTGTCACTTTTCACTACTTCTCTCAATCTTTTCTCTCACAATTTTATAGGAGTTAGGGAAAGTGTCAAGTACATCTTTGGAAGGGTTAAGGGAACCCTCCGCTTCACTCTCTCTTTCGCTTTACAAGGCTTAGACTTCTCTATCTTCATTCGTTGCACCTTGCATATGCGTTCCATCCGTTCATCCATACCCTTCAACTTCCCATCCATTTCGCCTCTCATCTCTTCCATACCCGTTTGCATGCACGAGGGTTTGATTCATGATCATGGCCAATGAACTTGCTATGGATGGCATATCTCCCATCTCTTGAATCCGACTTTCTAGATTAGTCGTTATAACCTTGGGACTAGGATAAGATGTTGGACTTGAGTAGTTGCCACAAGAACTTCCATAACCAATGAGTTGGTCACCTCCCGTCAACACTTCTCTCCCTACCCTCCGCACCATACCCATATTGAGAACATGGCACCTCCGGCTTAGGGTAAGAATCATATTTCATTGTGTTTCTTGGATTAGGAAATGTATAATCTCTTCTCCTCCTTGGACTACTCCTACTTGGTCCAATCCACACACTTATACCATTTTTCTTTGAATAGGAAGCTTTACAAGGAGATGTATGTGAATATCTATTAGAAGAACTCTCATAAGAATTATATGCAATCCCATTATCTTCACAAGCATACTCACCATGAAGTGCATAGCCAATAGGCTCATCATCACCACATTCTTCCCATTCTTGCAAATTCTCACCGAGTGGTTCATATCGAAAATGTGAGGAAGGAGCATACCTCAACTCAACCCTATGTCCATGGTGTCTAGGATGAGACTCTTCATGCTCGTATCCACCATAGGACTCTTCATCATACCCATCTACTCCTTCTTCTTCATAAGCCTCATGAGGTGTTGCTTCACGATTGTCCTCGGAGTAGTATTCTTCACCCTCGTACAAGTTATGATCATATTGACCATATTCTTCATTCGGTCTATAAGCACCATCACCATCATATTCATTGTAAGAATAGTGATGCTCATATCCCATGTCATCTCCCTCATAGCCTCCGTCAACCTCATAGTCATATCCTCCATTGCTAGAGGCATAACCTTCAAAATCATCTTCACAAGACTCGGAAGCTATGGATGACATCCTTATCTCTCCTTCTCCTTATGTCTCCTCTTCGTGTGCCTACAAAACGAGCAAACAAGATTAGTAGCAAAGCTCCTCACGTCACTCGTATTGGCACTCAAACTTACCTCTCAACCTAAGCTTCTTCCAAGGTTGGTCAAGAACCCTTTTAATCCAAATCAATTCACAAGATTGCTAACCTTTGTGGAGGAATAGATTCTTGTTAATCGAAAGACGGACGACTCGATAAAGTAAAAGGACTTGAGCCAAGAAGATTCAACGATATCAAAACGAAAAAGCTTGAAAAGAATTGGCACGAATGAAAGACGGACTCAATAACTAGCATACACAAGTAGAAGAATTACTAAATGCACACTAGTTGAAGAATACAAGAAAACGAAATGCGAAAATCGGGAACGAAATAAAATTTTCGGGCCGGGTAGGTGATAACTTGAAAACACGGCCGTGAAGCCCCAATTGATCTAAGGTATCAATTTGAAACAACTAAAATTTTTAAGATTCTATACTCTTTTTTTTTTTTTTTTTTTTTTTTTTTGCTCCCTACTAAAGGATTAGGGACGCAATCCAACAATCACTCCCAAGAAAAATTTTGAAATTGAATTGAATTAGAAGTGAAAGAAATCGAAGTCGAATCAAGAAACGAGCACCTTAGAATTGTTGCGGAAGATAGTGTTATACGATCACTTTCACGACCAATATCACCTTTCACGACTACTTATACGGGTCGTATAATATTATACGGTCCGTATAATACGTCCGTATTCGAAGGACGAAATGAACAGAATGTCTCCAAGTCAGCTCCTATTTCACGACCATGTTCACGGATCGTATAAAATTGTACGGTCCGTATAATACGTCCGTACTTGAAGACCAAATTATAACGAACCGTTCAAACCGACTTTTCTATTCCACGACCAAGTTTCACGGGTCGTATAAAATTGTACGATCCGTATAATACGGTCGTACTCGACGGATCAATTGTAACGAGAAACTCTCCAAAGCAACTCTTGTACCACGACCAAGTTTCACGGTCCGTATATAATTGTACGGTCCGTATAACTTGATAATGACGCACTTGAAATTCGACCGTACCTCGTTTGGCTCGAATTGTGCTAGATTTTCTCAATTTTGACTTCTTGGGACCCACTCAACCTTGTATTTACCCTTTTTTGCTAGAAAAATAACTTTTCAACTTTTGACTTGGATTCCTTGGATTTAACTTTCCTTTTTATCTTCTTCTTCACCAAGAACAAAGATGAACAATGAAGAACACTAAAAAAAAACCCAATGTGGTCCAAATCAACTCGTTTTTGCCCCAATTTTTGGATCTAAGCTCCTTATCACTTAGACAACAAAGCCCAATACGAATCAAAGCTCAATTTCACCAAAATCAACTAAACCCACTTTGAGTTCTTCAAGCTTTGATGACCCTCTAATGGTGGAAACTTCAATTCTTACCCAAATAACTTCAAATTTCGTTTCTAGATGTTTTTCACCACAACAAACTCAAGTCTAACTTCAAAAACAACAAATCAATCACAAAAACGCGGAATTAAAGATAACGAGAAATTGGGGATGAGAATTGAAGAAAGGGGATGAGAAATAGAGGATAAAAGCAAGACCCAATGAATAATGAACCTATGAGCAAACCTAAGTATATGAAACCTAGACCCTCTCAATTTGATTCAATTCAAGGAACCTATGCTATTTGAAATCAAGGCAAAGGAAATTCAATTGAAATCCACAAATGAACAACCTTTCATGAAATCAATGGAAAAATGGTTCAAGACCAACAATGGAATCCACCATTAACTAAGCTACCCTAAACGAACTAACACTCTTTAGAGTATTCAATACATAATTCATCCAATCTAAAATCTACAATGAAAGACAAGCTATATATACAAGTTAAGTAAAGAAGACTAATAGGCAATTACAATGCTACCCTTAATGAAGTAAGGGCCTTGTTTGGCTAGTCTTCTTAGTGTAGTCTTTAATTCAAGAATTGGCCTTCATGGCCAAACACGCCCCTCCTTGCATAGATGGCCCTCTAATCAACCTTGCATGCATGGCCTTCTTGCACAAATAGCCAACTCCCGACCTTGTTCAAGTTTGCACATGTAGCCAATTTGCGAAATGTCCCTATTTGCACGTTTGGCCACTTTGCGCATTTGGTCCCCTTTTCTAGTAGCTTCTTCTTCAAGCCTCGCCCAAAGCCACCTCCCACACATCATAGGCCTCATTGTGGGGCTTGTATGGGCCTCCAAAGGCCTTCAATGCCATTCTTATCATCCATGCCGCTTGTAGAGCTTGAAGTTCCATATCTTGGCCTTGGATGTAAGTCTTGAAATGAGGTGTGCCAAGTAGGATCGTATCAATGGCCGTCCATGTGTGTGTTGTGTTGAAAGTCATGAATTAATTCTAGTTAGCATGTTTTGATTGTTGTAGAGTGAAGAAAAGAATGAAAATCATCTTTGTGTGTGGGTATGGTGTTGGCCGTATGGTCCCCTCTTTGTGTGTTAAGAATGAACAAATTGTCGTTAGCGTTTTAGTTGTCGTCGTTGTGGATTCGATGAGGAAAAAATGCGAGTTTAATGACTCAAAGTGATGTTGTGTTGGTTATGGGTTGATTTGGAAGTTAATGTGAATTTTATGAGAATTGCATTGTTAGTGTGCGGATTAATGGTGTAAAATTATGAATTTGGAAGAGAAGAATGTGTTTGGTGTTGTTCTCGGTTTGGAGACAATTTCGGGTGAGTTGGGATATGGTTTTGGTTGTTTGGAAAATTGTGTGAAATGTTTAAAGCGTTCTTGAATATTGTACGTATGGTTTTTGGATTAGTAATCGAACGTATAAACGTTGATATTGGTTTGAATGTAAGTGATTGAAGTAAGTATGTCGGAATATTATGAATGTTGGGAAGTTATGTAAAAAGAGCTATTAATGTTAGAATGCAATGTGAATTGATTATTGATGTGGTAGTTTGGTTGTTGGTGTTGTTGTTATTGAATTTGGCCGAGTTGAAATCTCGGGGTTGGTGTATTTACAGGGGAAATTGTCACACCCTAATCTTGATCAGGGTGTGATGGGCACCCGGCCCCACATACGGAGCCGAGCGAACCCTCAGACTCCAATTGCATACATATTCCTTTCAACTTTCCAAATCAAATCACGAAGCGTACGAAAAGACTTTCAAAGGAACGATAACGGTCGTCGTCTTAGGCGGCCATGCGTATCAAACATAACGAGATCAAATCCATAGGCGGGCGGAATGTACATCGCTCGAACATACATACATGTACAAACGGATAGGCCATTCAGCCACCATAGCAAACGGGGCCGCGCAAGACACGGATCTCGGACCCACGACTGCGTCCGCAAAGTCTCTAACACAAATCGAAATCACAACTCGAGTATGCTCGACTCGGCGACACTCCGAAGGAAGTGGAGCTCGCCAACCTCGGCCGAAACTCCTCCTAGCAAAGTCTTCGATCATCCGGGTGTACCGCGTGGCATGAAACGCGACCCCCGAAGAGGGGGTCGATGCGGAATATGTGCGAGTATGAAAGGCGAAAACAAAGAAACAGAATCATGACCAGAATCAAATGTACAGAAGTATAGCAGACGAAATCATAACCAGATCCAGATGTACAGAACATAGGTACGATATGCAGAATAACAGAAACAAATACAGAAGTGACAGATCAAACCTGCGCAGAATGCAAATGTGCAGAATGCAAATAAAAGTCATGCATAAGTGTTACACCTCGCATTTTGTGCGTATTCGGAAAAATCGGAAATAAGTCGGAATGGTAGGAATTGAGGTTCCGATTGGATCTTACTTAATGTGCATGGGATGTTAAGGAAATGTTGACGCGGAAATATTAAGGAAGGTTAAGGACATTGTAACGTATTGATTTTGTTTGGTTCATAAGTTGGCTATGGAAAATGTAGATGTGAAAATATCGGAAAAGACTAAGGGCAAAATCGGAATGTCGAAAAATAGTTTCATGAATTACCAAAGCATGGGCTAAAGAAATTGGGCTTGGAAAATTTGAAAAAAAAAAAAAGGGGGACAAGTTGGCCCAAGGCCAAGGGTGGCCGGCCATGGCCTTGCCATGGCCCAAACCCATGTAGTGGTCATGTGATGGAGCATGTGACCAACAAATTAATATAAGGGGCATGAGAGTTCAAGAATTTTCAAGAAACAATTGAACAAGAGAAACAAGAGCAAAAAAAAAGAGAGAAAGGGAGGCTCTCGGCTGAGCTTGGGGAAATTTACCCCCCAAAAATCTTGTTCCAAAAATTTGTATCTTGTGATTTTCCTACTAAATTAAGCCTCCTTTACAACTTGGTGCAATTGGTTTGGAAGGAAGAGGACTTGTTTCTTCAAATAGACAACTTACTCAAGTGAAGAAGATTGGAGAAAAAGGTAAGAATTCATCTTTTCTAATTATGTTTTGAAGGTTTGTTGGTGTTGTGGAATATGGAAATGAGTAGAATAGATAGAAATATGGAAGTTTGCATGGTGGAAGTATATGCATGTATGTGGCCGTGTATATGTATTGTTGTATAGGTAAGATGAATTGAAGTTTATGTCGTAATTTAGTTGTGGTGATTGTGGGAATTGTTTTGGAAATGGAAATTGAATGAAAATTGGAGGGATGTGAAAAATTGCATGTGGCCGTGGGATATGTAGTGATGCATTAAGGATGGATTTGTTTTGTTTAATATGCTAATTGTGTTTGTTGTGATCCTTGCGATGCAAATGGAGTTAGAATGATGAAAGTTTGCATTGAAACGAATGTAGGAACTTATGTCGTATTTGTATGATTTTATGACATTATGGAAGTTAAGATGTTAGAGTGTGAATTATGATGATTATTGATGAACTTGGAAGATGGAAATATGTTATAAATAAGTATGTTAAAGATTAGGAGATTGGGATGAATTATGGCTTGGGTGGAAAGTTTGTACATTTTGTATATCTTATGTATATATTGTAGAAGTGATATGAAACGCTTCCGAATTATATTGTAATGATCTTGATCCGTAATGAATGAGAGCATGATGATATTGATTTGAAAATGTGAAGTCGGAGTGGAAGTTATGGCATTATGTTGGAAAGTTGATTAGATGTGTTACATTGTGATTTGTAGTGATTATTGTTGTTGTTGATGCTCTTGGGTTGTTGTTGATTGTCTTAAGCCGAGTTTAATTCTCGGGGTGTCGTATTTATAGGGGAGGTGCTGCCCAAATTTTTATAGACAAGCATTGGGCAAGAATAGACTTTCTAAGTCCCATGAATAGTAACTGGTAAGAATGACCATTTGCGGTTTTTGACGAAACAGGATCGGAGTTTTGGCAAGCGTAAAAGGCGAGAAAGGTATGTAAAGCTACCCCTATTCTTTCCTTGGCACGCCCTAGCTGTACTAGGCTTGAATTCGGACCTCGGGGACAACTCCACTCTTCGGAATTCGCATTCGAAAATTCCCCTTTTCTTTCGAGAATTGAATTAGTTAGGTTGTGAATGACTAGAAAGTGATCTAAACCTCCCCAACTTTTGTAAATAAAATCCGGTTGCCTTAAAATCCTCGTAAATGATATTATGAAGTTGAACATATGTAATTTACGTCCGCCACCTCAATTGACCGAGGTGGGCCCACTATTTCCGATTTTCCCTTTTGTATTTACGATTTGTCTTCGAGCGGCCTTAAGGAATGTTTTAGCTACTAAACAAAAATCATTTTAAATATTCTAATAAGTCCTATGAAACGTTTTGATACGTACTTTGACTCCGAATGTTCTGCCCTGACATAATCTACTGTGATGTCCGAAAGGTACGTACTATGACTCGTCGCATTTCATTGATCTGATTTGTCATTTGATCTGCCTCATCGAGTCTCTGGATATATATATATGTTATTTTGATTGCATTAGTTTCTCACTACTCCACTCGTGGATGCCTCAATGTTTCCCACACTGAGCCCGGGCCAGGATATGTTCTCAAGCGTACTTCTCTACATTGTTCGCCGCGCTCCGGTGTGAGGGGGCAGGTATTACACGTACATGGGTTACGGTGTATGATGTGCCATGTACGTATATTCTGATATCTGATTATGTGATGTGACGTGGCCACTTGGTATGTTATGATTTGTTTCGGAGATATTCTCTACTCTGAAGTATGATGTGTTTTGGCGCGGGACAGAAGGGAGCGCCTCTGCTCTGTTCACCGAGTCCCATAGCGGGGGCTTTTTCATATGTTTTCTGCATGCATTACGTATGATTTACGGTACGCATTTTGATTAGCTATGCGCATCTCGTTCGTTTTCCGCACATTACGTTCGATTTTGGTTTTGTTTATTACATTTTCTCGTTTTACATATTCGGTACATTTTCCGTATCGACCCCCTTTCTTCGGGGCTGCGTTTCGTGCCGTGCGCGGTGCGACGGCCGTTTGTGGAGCCGTTGCTTAGGTTATCTACTCAGGCGTTGAAGTGCTCCTTTGTCGAGCCCGTATTTTGGTATAAGATTTTCTGTTTGCATATGTACGTATTTATTAATCGGGGTACGGCGGGGCCCCGTCCCGTCATATGATTATGTTTTTGTTCGTAGAGTCCGTAGACATGTGGTGTGGGTTACGTATATGTTTCGTGAGATTTGCGTACGTTTAGAGTTTATCTATGTTTTGTGGCCTTATCGGCCTTCGTGCGGCATGCCCACTTGTCCTTGTTAAGTTATGATCTCTGTTTATCTTTAATATTTTGCTAATTCAGGGTAAGGTACGTATGAGTGCCCAACTAGGGCACGAGTCGCGGCCTACGGAGTTAGGTCGTGACAATAAGGCTCAGGAACGTGGTCACCCCCTGACGCTGGTGCCACAACACATCATACTCCAGAAGTTTTCAAATCTCCGTACATCTCCGAACACATCATAATATCACACACATCAAATCATCAGAATATATCAGATGCCATATCACATCATAACACCATAAACGGTAACCGGCCCTATGGCGAGGTCTCGGAAATCGTAACACATCATACTGCCGAATATGTCATAATGCGCACGATCACAGAACCGGCCCGGGTACCGGCGAACGAAGTCATAATATATGCACGAGCAGAGTAGTGAGAAACTAAATGCACATAAACCCGGACTCGATGGAATGATCGAACATTTTTCAAAATATTTGTAGCGGATTACTCGAACGAATACTTATCTCCGGTGCTTATATCATAATACTTATGTCGATCGCTTTTACCGATTACTTGTATCAGAGCACATATATCGAAATGTTCATATCAAAGTACTCGAATCAGAATGTCCATATCAGGATTCTTATACCAAAAGTGGGGATACTTATGTCAAATTACTGGTATCGGAGCGCTTATCAGAATAATCAAGCCAGAACACTCATATCCGAGTTACCAGATACTTATAACAAACTCGGACAATAGCCAAAGGTCCTTCCTTAGTTATCGTACGGAATAAGATAAATAGAGCCATACACATAGGTCTCAGGGATTCCGGGCCCACCTCGGGCCGAGTCGAGGTGGCATACGTAAATTTACGAACATTAGGCCCTATGGAGCCACCGATGATAGTTTTAGGGTAGTTCGGATCCATTTATGAAAATTTTAGATGTTAAATTAGCTTTCTCATAAAGCATAGAATATTTAATTCAATCGTATTGAATGAAAAAGGGCCAGATTCAGACTCGGATTTTCAAGAGTAGGACCATCCCCGAGACTCGTAATCAGACCTATCACAACTAGGACATGCCAAAGAAAGAAAGGGTAAGCCTTACTGATGCAAGCCCACTTGCCTCAAGGCCATTTACAAGAAGCCAAGCCCGGGAACTACAACACTTGCAAAGCCTATTCATGAAGCGGGAGGCTCTTGAGTATACTTTTGATGAGCACCTTGGATCCCAAGTCCATTTGTTGATGAAGATTGCTTGGGGAGAAGAAGAGGAAATGGGAAGTTACCACAATGGCTAAAAGATGAAGAGTTGGCTATTCTTGCAAAAGAAGATTTCAAGATTTTGAAGAAAGAAGAATAGCCAAACAAGGCCCTTGTTTCATTAAGGGTGTTGTTGTCATTTTGCTTTCTTTTATTTCTAGCATAGTATAAATAGTTCTCTTCTTCTTCATGGAAGACTTAGACTATTTTGGATATTGATATTTTGAGATTGTAAACACTTTGAGTGTGAGAGCTTGTTTAGCCTTTGATTGAATTCTTGTTGAGAGGATTGGTTATTTGGGATTCCAAATCCCTCTTGGTCATCTTAAGAGTTTGGTGTTTCTTTTGTTCTTAATTTAGAGGTCTTAGTTTTCTATAACTTTGGTTGCTAAATTAGGTCTTAAGTTGTGTCAAATTATCTATCCTTTTCTTTTCTTGCATTTTAATTCTATTTTCGTTTTTTAGTATTGTATCAATTGGTATCAGAGCTTGGATTAGATTTGTTCTATCAAATCTAGCCTAGGGTTTGTTGCTAAAAAAAAAAAAAAATCTGGAAATTTTCCACCAAAAACCCCAAAAAATTCTGTGTTTGTTTTGTTGTTTTGTTATTAGATTCTTATTCCTTAGTACGTTAGGGTTTCAAATCTTCAAATTTCGTGTCATTCAGGTCAATATTGAAGAATCTACCATTGTTGGGTTGAAGTTTTTGAAGAAGTTGAAGAACAATTTAGTGGGTTTTGATTTGTGACTAAATTTGGAGTTGATAACCATTGGGCTTTGTTCTACTAGGTTAAGGGAGCTTAAATCCGAAATTTGGGGGTAAAATGAGTTGATTTGGAGGTAGCTAAAAATTTGAATGTTCATGTGTTCTTGAGCTATCTTCATAGATTCAAGTGGAGAAGAAGACTCAAAAGGGAAGTTAGATCCAAAAGTTTATACCCAAGTTTTGAAAAAGTGTTGTTTTAGCCCCAAATGGAATGGTCCTAGGTTAAGTGGGTCCATTGTGTCAAAAAGAGTCAACAAACCCATCCCAAGATCCAAGAAATCCCGTGTTATACGTCGTCAACCGAAGCAAATATACGGTCCAAATTCACGGACCGTGAAAAAAGTACGGACCGTCAATTCGGTCCGTCAAATTGAAGCTTGGAAAAGTTGAACATCGTCGGAGATCTACGGTTGAAATATACGGACGTAAATACGATACGGTCCGTAGATTTGAGAGAAAGATTCAACCGTAGATTGGAGTGAGATTTGCTACGCTACGTTGCTCATTTACGGTGACCATATACGGACCGTACATTTTATACGGACCGTATAATTAACGAATTCCCTTCCGTAAATCAAGCCCAAAGTCGTAGATTCTCGTTCCCTATTTACGGACCACATCTACGGTCCGTCAAAAACATACGGACCGTATAATTACCACCTCGTACCGTAAATTCCAACAACAAAAAAGGTACATTTGATTCAATT
>NW_026714558.1:0-28760 GCF_029784015.1 Lycium ferocissimum | reverse complement strand
CAAAGGGCTCAGTTTTCAAACCGTGCACTCGGTCACCCATATCCGCTACCATGGCCGAAGCATACCTAGCCAAGGAATTGGAAGCGAGACTATACTCTGTAGCACTCATGCTCCCTTGCCTCAAATTTAGGAACTTATTCGCTCTAGGTCGCCGAACTTTCCGGGCGCAAATAATGTCGAAAAACGCATCTACAAACTCTTGCCATACCGGTAGAGGTATTAGCTCCCCGTGAAGCCATCCAAACCGTGTACCAACATACCGCAACATCCCTCAATCTATAGACGCTAACTCCACCGATTCGGTGTTTGAAGCTTGTATCAACCGGCGTCCTTAACATATCATCAATGAAATTCGAGGTCCTCGTCCGGCTTTGATCCAAAGAATTGAGGGTTCAAACTAATAAAGTCACGGGCTCTTGCCTATCACTTATCACCTTGCCACGAACTTGACCTCCGAGTCTCAATAATACAAACCAATTGGAGCCAAGAAATTAATGGCCTCTTTACATCTTGCTTTGTACATCCTCGCGAGGGACGGGAGGTGCCAGAGCCTGGGCCGAGGCTCGTCACCACCCGACTGGCCGCATGACGAGTACCCGAGGTCGACCACCGAGCACCACCCATTCTATTGCTTATCCTCGCCTTTATTCATATTTCTCGTCAGTTATGATCGGAAAACAACTTCCATTTAAATCGATTGACATATACACATAGGCTCTTTGTTTGTCAAAATAATAATATACATATACCCGCATATACATGAGGACTATGGGACCATACTACCCACACATACGTATCTATGAGCCTCTACTAGAATACTAAACATATAGACGGGACAGGACCCCGTCATACCCAATATATATGTACACAAAATGATGACTCAAAATAGCACCTCCGGAGTAGAGGAGGGCTTCAGAATGCGCGTGGCTTTTGCGGCTCTGCACCCCCGTCTGCATGTCTACTGCGGGCATGAACACAGCGTCCAAAGAAAAGGACGTCAGTACGAATATTGTACTGAGTATGTAAGGCATGAGTGAACTAAATATAATGGGGAAGTCATAATGGCACGAGACGAGGATATAACCTTCGACTAGATACATTTTATACATATATTACACATAGCATGTCATATAAGCTACCATGTCGTATAAGCATCATTATATCACGCGTGCATTTCCATATCATATATATAAATCATCATAGCATACATGCATTACCATATCCTACATACATTTCCATCATTAGTTCACATCCTGCACCCGTCGTACGCCGCCCACCCCGGTGGTGATGTATGTTCCCTTTTCTCGGTACGGTGGAATTATATCAGCCCATCCGCCCTTTTCTCAGTACGATGGAATTATGTCAACACATCAACGTCTTTTTCTGATCGGTGTGGTCGCACGCAGCCCACTGGTGGTGGCCATGTCATCACACATTCATCATCATTCATGCCATAATCTCGTCCTTATACATACCATGCATTCGTCATCATACATAACATAGGTTTATCGTTATCATACATTTCACATTTTTGTCCTCATACATCATACCTAATTATAGACTCATCAAAGCATATATACATATACATACATATATACAGGCATATATCGTCACATCATATATTGGAACTCATAAGCATCTATGGTCATGTCGGGGTGACGTAAGGTCGTGGAGCCCCGATTACATTATGGAGTAATCAGATTATCGTATCTCACCTCGAAGGGACTAACATTTTTAAGTTGAGTGTTCACACGAAAAGCATCAACGGAATCATTCTTAGAGTCGTTGACCTCATGGGCGTCATTTGTAGCTTTAGGCCTCTTTCGATTTTACTTATCATCGTCAATTATCGTGCCCGTGTCTTATCTCTCTTCTTTATCTTATTCATATATAGCTCCTTATGGTCATAGGCTCGTCGCTATTACTATCGTACTCATAATGCATATCTCTCATCTTTCTCTCGTATAGTTATTTATAAACATAGGCTCTTAGTTCTTGGGATTTTAGGAAATTAGTGGAGACGGAGGAAAATCATGCCTTGAAAGAAAGAGACTAATCATCATAAGATAAGTTTGTCGACAAGGATTAATAGCAAGGAGTCATATGAAGGTCATTAACTTATAGAAACCTTGTATCGTAACTTTAGGATCTCTAGACTTGGCTCGTCATCATACTCATAACATACTTCTTACTTCATCTCATACGGGCTCCTTTTAACGTAGACTCATCGTTTCTGATACATACATATATGTAGAGAGGGTATAGAAAGATAGGAGGATTCATACGTAGAAATACCCTTAGAAAGAAAGGTGAAGCCTTACACACCTTTGTCGTTTAACTACTCGATTGCTCGCTCGTCCTCTTTTAATGCACTCGTTAATACCTTCAATGCGATTCGTATCATCATTAGTAGACAATCATGAAAGCATACTTACTAGGGCTATAGAAAATTGGGCAGAATTTCCTTTGTTTATACTACTTTCCGCCATATTCCATATCAACCCTCGACATTCATAACAACGATCACAATAGCATAAACGATAAGCATCATCCATTCGCATTATCCACATTTAGGAATTTCTCTCCAAATTCTCCATATTCATGACTAAGTTCACTATCGTGTTCTTTCGTATACAATACTCATTCTATGTTCTAAATATCATTTATAACGTATTTATATTCATAATTTACCAAGAACTATAACTCATTCCAAACATTCATTCAAAAGTGGCACTCTTGCACATTCATGACCCACTTCATATTTTCTTTTGTAATCCAAGTGTTTCAACTTTACAATACTTCAAATATCATGAGAATACCATAAAACATACCTTAGATGATGGAGGAACAAGCCTTCGATGATAATATACCTTTTTCTCCAAAACCCTATTTCACCCTTTCTTGGATTTTCTTGGTTTAGATGACTTTAGTGGAGTTTCATAGGCTTGATTCACTCTAATTCTTGTTGTTGACCCTTGATTTCCTTTGATTTTTCATGGATGAAATGTTTGGAACTCTCTAGAGGTTTCTTGAATGGTGGAGGTGCGAGATGAAATAAAATGAAATGAAAAGAGGTCCCTTATATAATTCAATGTTCAGGCCCGACCAGATTATACGGACCAACATACGGTCCGTATGCTTTATGTACGGCCGTAGATCTGGTCCAGTGAAGTATGCTCTACTAGACTGAATCTACGGTTGGACATACGGTCCATACATTTTATACGGCCAGTATGTCTGGCCGTAGGTTGTCCAGTTTTTCCGGGAGTTGTTTCGTCGACTCGTTTGATCTCCGATCCTTATGGAACCTTCTTAACACTTGTCCATCACTTCAATACCATTCTAAGGGATGTTATAACAGACATATCTACAGGCCTCTAACATACATAACAGAACCAGAAGACGGGACAGGGCCCCGCCATACCCAAATAAGCATATGAACAGAATGTATGACAACAAAAGTATATATACCAAAAGTGTAAGCTCCGGATCAAGGGCGACTCCAAGCACGACGAACGTATATCTACTGCCGCCGGTGGCGTATCACGCGGTGCGTACGTACCTGCGGGTATGTAGCGCAGCCCCCGAAGAACAGGGGGTCAGTACGAAAAATGTACCGAGTATGTAAAACAGGAAGGTAACAAGTATAATCAGAATCAAAGACAGGAGTACAGAAATATAACAGATGGAGCTATGGTCAGAGTCTGAAGTATAAAAAAAAAAAAATAATACCTTGTCCGAGACCTCGGCGAACATAATGCATATCGGTCATGTAATGTCATGCAAATATGTATCGTGTCCCGCCCTTTTGATAAGGGACTCGGTAGATAAAATCATGCATACAAAATCATATATCATATGTGCGGATGACGTGTCAAAACCTTTTGATAAGGGACTCGGTAATATGGAATCATATCTGTCAAAATCATACATCATGTATACATAACGTGTCCCGGCCCTCTCTTTGCGGGTCTCGGTGGATAATAATCATGTGCCATCCCTGCCACCATCCCCGTGTCATCGGATCATAGCCATATACAAATAACGTGTCCCGGCCCAGCAAGTACGAGGGACTCGGTGAATAGTGCAAGTCGCGAGAACATGTCACAGCCCGGGCTCGGTGAAAAGACATATCATAGCTTGCACGAACGAGTAGTGCGAAAACATATGCATATAAGTCCGGACTCGACGGACAAATCACATAATTAGTCATAATACGTACCTTTCGGATGCCGTGACGGATTATGTCAAATCGAAGTTTTTGAGACTATTCGTACGTAGCAAATATATCATGGGGCTTACAAAAGATTCAGAATGATCGTTCTTAAGCAAACGGAACAATACAAATGACATATCATTTCAAGGAAATCGGACGATACTCGTATAGGTATATGTATGCCTTTTTTGGGGATGGCACGATTGCTTACTTCAGATCATATTTTTAGGATCATAACTCATGTCAAGACATATCATAAACTCATCATATTCATTGTTCGATAACGGTACAATCATCAAAAGATTTCTTTAAACATTGTATAGAAATAAATCAATTAAAATCATAATAAAAGGTCTCGGATTCTATGGGCCCACCTCGGGTCGAATCGAGGCGGCGGGCATAAATTATGGATCATAGACTTTATAACAATCATTTAAAAGCGTTTGGGACAATCCGGGTCCATTGGGAAGGTTTCGTGCATATAATTCATTTTGGCGACGATTTGTGAAGAAACGGTTCAATCTTCTTGAACGATTTGACGCTATTTTCAATCTTAGATTATGAGACGCGAAGTGCAACCAATGCTCACTCTCAAGCCTATTACACACTCCGGACATGCCAAAGAAGGATAGGAAAGGCTTTACATACCTTCGATATGCCTTGCGCTTGTCCAATCTTAATTCCGTTTCGCCAAGAATACGCAAATGGTCATCTTTACCGATTACTATTCATGCCGAGTTAACATTTCAACTTTGGTTAAGTATTTGGCTGCCGAAATTTAAGACTTCCCCCTATAAATACGACACCCCCGAGATTCAACTCGGCTCAAAACAACTAACAACAACCAACAACAACATCAAGAACATCAACAACCACAACATGATACAATATAACCTATTTAGTCATTTTTCCAACATAATGTTATACCCCCTCATTCCAACTTCGCGTATTCCAACTCCAATCCAATATTTTCACATTCATTATTCATCAAGATCATTACAATACCATTCGGAACATATCATAACATTTCTAAAATATATACTCAAAATATACAAATTATGTCAATTTTCCACCAAAGTCATAACTTATTCAATTCTTCCAATCTTTAACATATAAGTTCATAACACACTTCCATCTTCCAAATTCATCAACATTACTCACAATTTGCACCTAACCACTTCATTTTCATAATTTCATAAAATCATACTAAAACGACATACGTTTCTATATCTCATTTCAAGGCGAACTTACATCATTTTACCTTCATTTATATTGCAAGGATCACCACAACCACGACCAACATATTACAAATTAATTCAACCTCACTCCTCCTTAATGTGCCACACGGCCAACTCTCACCTTGCCAACTTCAATCAAAATCTTTAAAATTCCATTACCAATGTAAAGTCCACAATAACTATAATTAAAATACTACAATAAATTGACTTATCTCCACCTACACCATGCATAAACACATACACGGCCATATGTCTATATCCACAACCATCATGCAAACTTCCATATTTTTACTAAATCTACTCATTTCTATATTCTACAACATCAACAAGACCTTTATAACATATGAAAAGGGATTGAATCATACCTTGTTCTTCCAACTTCTTCACTTGGCTCAAGTGGTGAATCGGCAAAACGAACGACTTATTTTCCGAAATAATTACACCACGTTGTGGAGGACCCTCAATTTAGTAGGATTATCACAAAACAATAATTTTTGGATCAAGATTTGGAGGGGTGGAATTTTCTTGGGCTGGCCGAATTCTCTCCTTCTCTTTGTCTTCCTCTTCTTTGTTTTATTTTCTTGAAATTTCTAGAGCATGACCACATGTATATATCTTCCCCCTTAATAGGAAAGCCACATGGTTGGCACATGACATTTTAATGGGTTTGGGCCATGCTTGGCCGGCCACCCTTCAATGTTTGGGCCTCATTTTCTATTTTTTTTTTTGAGCCCAATCCTTTATAATTCTTGTTTTGTAATTTCAGAAGCCAATTTCCGAAATTCCAAATTTGCCCTTGGCCATCTCCGATGTCTTTGCGCCAACATTTTTCCATGAACAACATAAATATGTTAATTAAGATCAACAATATTAACTTATGACATACGAGTCACAATTATTTCAAATTTTCCGAATATGCGAAAATGCCGGATATAACATCCTCCCCCACTTTAGAACATTCGTCCTCGAATGTTAAATCAACCTCGTGGTAAATCGAAATAAGTCGGGGAGGTTCTTTTACTGACTACATACTTGCACTTGATCGAAGTACTTGCAAGGGTTTTCATTTTTTTCCACTCCTTCTATCATCCTTCTCCGATATTACCATATTAAGACTGCGCGGAATCCTTATTAATCCAGCGGTCTGCATAATCTTGAATAGAACATATGGCAAACAGAATCATTATTCGGACCAGAGGACCAAACGGATATCAGACGGAATCATTTCCAGAATCAGGAGTGCAGAAATATAACAGACAGAATTATATTCCGACGTCATATCAAACGGATTCGTAATCAGGGTCAGATGTACTGAACCATATCGAATAGATTCGTGGTCAGAGTCAGGCGTGTAAAGGCATGTCGGACAGATTCATGATCGGAGTCATACGTATAGAAACATATCAGACAGATCAATAATCAGAGTCAATCGTACAGAAATGTATCAGACGGATTTGTAGTCAAAGTCGGACGTTGAGAGGTACGTCGGGCAAAAACGTGATCAGATTCAGAAGCACAAAGGTATAGTAGACAAAACTTCATCGAAAACAAGGCGCGGAGATATGACATACAGAATCGCGAACGGAGTCAGACTACCTTTATTAATGCTTCAGAGGCTGACGGAAATTTTCCTTGTCCCGTTTCATTACTTACTTTATTCGTAGTCTTGTCGTAATGGTGTCGTTGCCACATATCCATTTCCAGCCTTTTCACGTATTCTAGTTTCCTTTAGGTTACCCCCACATTTCTAATTGTCTCTTATAGAAGCATTTGTGAAGGTTAGGTATACTTCCCGGGTCACCCATCCGAATTACTACGGTCTTAGCACGCTTAACTTCAAATCTTTCACGCATTTTGGTACGTTAACGCTAATATAAGCGCGTCATCTGCCCCACACGACCTTTCGTCACGTAATTTAGGGCGAGGTCGGGCCTTAATAAAAAAAATTTTTTCGAAAAAATTTCCGTAGCGGGTCCCACCCGGTCTAGACTATACGATTACCACATCGCCCTCTTTGTTTTCATACGTACATATATGTAGTCGCCTTAAATGGTTTTTGTAATTTGGGTTTATGCTCTACTCTTACTAGCACCCAGAAAAGAAAATCATACAACATAATGAAATATAGATCAATCAATGCACGTACTTTTCGAGGAAAGGTCAATAGTATACCTGGATCTGCATACGGTGACGCTCCCGGTCTGCCGGCCGGTCAAAGCATATACGCGGTTCGAAGGACCGCTAGAACTGGGTGCTCCGCTCCGACCTCCTCTCGCCGCGCCTCACCGGTGCCGGCATATCTCGCCCCGTGGGGCGCATGGCTACTGAAGGAGAAAACGAGCCGGCATCTGACCGAGTAGGTTGGGGCTGAACCTGAACCGCCCCTGTACGGGCACTCCTCATGATGTGGCCCTGTCGGCCGCACGAAAACAAAGCGCCGTGGCAAGACGGCACTCTCCCGGATGGTGCCTGCCACACTGAGGGCACTGGGGCAAAGATAACCTCGACTGACTGACCCCCGCACTCCGCTGCGAATCCAAGGCCCTAGAACTCTGGCCTACTCCAGACGGACCCGCGCCATCAAAATGTCTACCAACGGACGGGTACCGCGGTCCGACGGAGGAAAGAATCTACCAGTCGCCGAGGCCGTCCGCCTCTCGGAATCTCCGAATACCCCTCGGATCCGGCCTCTTGGGCCGTCTCCTGTCATACTCCCTACCGGGCTGATCCTCCTTATGTCGATCCTCTACGCCCTGCGCGTAGGCCTGTAACCGGGCGATGTCCATACCAGTCTGTGCTGCCATCGCCATGCAACAATCAACCAAATAGGGGTCCAACCCCATCACGTACCGATGCATCCGGTCCTCCATATCGGCTACTATGGTAGGTGCATATCGGGCCAGAGAATCAAACTCCAGATTATACTCACGAACACTCCGACCCCTCTGCTTTATCTGCAAGAACCGGTCAACTCTCGCCCGTCGCAGCTCCGGTGGTAAAAAGTGGCGGAGGAAAGCGGCCACAAACTCATCCCAAGTAGGCGGGAGCATCCTCACCCCCGGATAGCCCCCAGACTCATACCAATTTAGGGCAATATCCCGTAACCGTGTGTGCAAAGCAAGCTCAACAGACTCGGTCTCTGAGGCCCTGACCAACCTTAACGAGCGCTGCATCTGCCGGATGAAATCATGGGGGTCCTCGTCGGGCTTAGACCCGAAAAACTCTGGGGGACCACATGTCAGAAAATCCCGGACCCTCAGACTATCACGCCTGTCATCATCATCATCACCTCTCTGCCCGCGTCCCCGAACACGCTTACGCCACTATCGTCGTCGATGGCCGTACTACCTCCCTCAATGTCTGTCCTCCGCCCCGGCCGGGGAGCGGGCGGCCGAGCCTGCCGAGGGGCTGCTCGGCCTCGTCGGTGGCGGAGTGGCTGAACCCTCCGACTGAAGCACAATGCGGGCGTAGCCTGGGTACGAGCCCTAGTAGCTCTCTGGGCTCGGCTAGCCTCTCCTGTCTCTGGCACTGCCCCCTTCGGGCGGCCGTCGCCTTCTTCGGAGGCATCGCCGGAAACATAACCGGTTCGTCAGAGAGGAAAACATCCTGATAACACAACTCTAACGCACGATCTAAGATTCAAAGAAAGGGTAACATAACATCCTAGATGTCCTGTAGCCTCCTGTCTATAGATGTGGTGCACGACACACCGATAAACAGGACTCTACTAGACACGGCCTGCGCGACATTCCGAGGACTAACCGCTCGATACCACTTTTGTCACGACCCAGCCCGTAGGCCGTGACTAGCGCCCGATCTGGGCACCCGTACGTACCAGAAACCCAAAAGTAGTAGCTCCAGTATCTAGAAAAATTTGGGCAGAGTTTCCTTTGTTTTTCTTACTAACCAAAATTAGCCTGCACGCAGAAAATACCAACAAAGACCATACAGAGCCAACACAACATATCCACATACACATATATAGGCGGCGGCAAGGCGTGCATGGCGGGGAAACCTCCCAGAATACATCACATATACATACACTACACAGACAGCCATAACCCACATACATGTCTACAGGCCTCTAACATACATAACAGAATCAGAAGACGGGACAGGGCCCCGCCATACCCAAATAAGCATATGAACAGAATGTATGACAACAAAAGTATATATACCAAAAGTGTAAGCTCCGGATCAAGGGGAGCGACTCCAAACAGCAGAACAGATATCCTACGGCGGTGGCGTATCACGCGGTGCGTACGTACCTGCGGGCATGTAGCGCGCCCCCGAAGAACAGGGGGTCAGTACGGAAAATGTACCGAGTATGTAAAGCAGGAAGGTAACAAGTATAATCAGAATCAAAGACAGGAGTACAGAAATATAACAGACGGAGCTATGGTCAGAGTCTGAAGTATAAAAAAAAAAAAAATACCTTGTCCGAGACCTCAGTGAACATAATGCATATCAGGTCATGTAATGTCATGCAAATATGTATCGTGTCCCGGCCCTTTGATAAGGGACTCGGTAGATAAAATCATGCATACAAAATCATATATCATATGTGCGGATGACGTGTCCCGGCCCTTTGATAAGGGACTCGGTAATATGGAATCATATCTGTCAAAATCATACATCATGTATACATAACGTGTCCCGGCCCTCTACTGCGGGTCTCGGTGGATAATAATCATGTGCCATCCTGGCCACCATCCCCGTATCATCAGATCATAGCCATATACAAATAACGTGTCCCGGCCCGCAAGTACGAGGGACTCGGTGAATAGTGCAAAGGAGTCGCACGAGAACATGTCTGGCCGGGCTCGGTGAAAAGACATATCATAGCTTGCACGAACGAGTAGTGCAGAAACATATGCATATAAGTCCAGACTCAACAGACAAATCACATAATTAGTCATAATACGTACCTTTCGGATGCCATGACGGATTATGTCAAATCAGAGTTTTTGAGACTATTCGTACGTAGCAAATATATCATGGGGCTTACAAAAGATTCAGAATGATCGTTCTTAAGCAAACGGAACAATACAAATGACATATCATTTCAAGGAAATCGGACGATACTCGTATAGGTATATGTATGCCTTTTTTTTGGGGATGGCACGATTGCTTACTTCAGATCATATTTTTAGGATCATAACTCATGTCAAGACATATCATAAACTCATCATATTCATTGTTCGATAACGGTACAATCATCAAAAGATTTCTTTAAACATTGTATAGAAATAAATCAATTAAAATCATAATAAAAGGGTCTCGGATTCTATGGGCCCACCTCGGGTCGAATCGAGGCGGCGGGCATAAATTATGGATCATAGACTTTATAACAATCATTTAAAAGCGTTTGGGACAATCCAGGTCCATTGGGAAGGTTTCGTGCATATAATTCATTTTGGCGACGATTTGTGAAGAAACGGTTCAATCTTCTTGAACGATTTGACGCTATTTTCAATCTTAGATTATGAGACGCAGAAGTGCAACCAAGGCTCACTCTCAAGCCTATTACACTCCGGACATGCCAAAGAAGGATAGGAAAGGCTTTACATACCTTCGATATGCCTTGCGCTTGTCCAATCTTAATTCCCGTTTCGCCAAGAATCTGCAAATGGTCATCTTTACCAGTTACTATTCATGCCAGTTAACATTTCAACTTTGGTTAAGTATTTGGCTGCCGAAATTTCGGCAGCACTTCCCCTATAAATACGACACCCCGAGATTCAACTCGGCTCAAAACAACCAACAACAACCAACAACAACATCAAGAACATCAACAACCACAACATGATACAATATAACCTATTTAGTCATTTTTCCAACATAATGTTATACCCCTCATTCCAACTTCGCGTATTCCAACTCCAATCCAATATTTTCACATTCATTATTCATCAAGATCATTACAATACCATTCGGGAACATATCATAACATTTCTAAAATATATACTCAAAATATACAAATTATGTCAATTTTCCACCAAAGTCATAACTTATTCAATTCTTCCAATCTTTAACATATAAGTTCATAACACACTTCCATCTTCCAAATTCATCAACATTACTCACAATTTGCACCCTAACCACTTCATTTTCATAATTTCATAAAATCATACTAAAACGACATACGTTTCTATATCTCATTTCAAGGCGAACTTACATCATTTTACCTTCATTTATATTGCAAGGATCACCACAACACGACCAACATATTACAAATTAATTCAACCTCACTCCTCCTTAATGTGCCACACGGCCAACTCTCACCTTGCCAACTTCAATCAAAATCTTTAAACTTCCATTACCAATGTAAAGTCCACAATAACTATAATTAAAATACTACAATAAATTGACTTATCTCCACCTACACCATGCATGCACACATACACGGCCATATGTCTATATCCACAACCATCATGCAAACTTCCATATTTTTACTAAATCTACTCATTTCTATATTCTACAACATCAACAAGACCTTTATAACATATGAAAAGGGATTGAATCATACCTTGTTCTTCCAACTTCTTCACTTGGCTCAAGTGGTGAATCGGCAAAACGAACGACTTATTTTCCGAAATAATTACACCACGTTGTGGAGGACCCTCAATTTAGTAGGTTTATCACAAAACAATAATTTTTGGATCAAGATTTGGATGGGTGGAATTTTCTTGGGCTGGCCGAATTCTCTCCTTCTCTTTGTCTTCCTCTTCTTTGTTTTATTTTCTTGAAATTTCTAGAGCATGACCACATGTGTATATATCTTCCCCCTTAATAGGAAAGCCACATGGTTGGCACATGACATTTTAATGGGTTTGGGCCATGCTTGGCCGGCCACCCTTCAATGTTTGGGCCTCATTTTCTATTTTTTTTTTAGCCCAATCCTTTATAATTCTTGTTTTGTAATTTCCGAAGCCAATTTCCGAAATTCCAAATTTGCCCTTGGCCATCTCCGATGTCTTTGCGCCAACATTTTTCCATGAACAACATAAATATGTTAATTAAGATCAACAATATTAACTTATGACATACGAGTCACAATTATTTCAAATTTTCCGAATATGCGAAAATGCCGGATATAACACCCGGACTCCGCGGTACCCCCCGCCCCCCCAAGAGTAGTGCCGGTGAGACTCCATCTGTGAGCAATTAGCCAGGGTCATGTCTGTCTGTTGGGAAAAGATCCGGGACAGGTGGCACTTAGACTTCGCGAGTCACACTGGGTTGGGCTACCGAGACATCGATATTTCTGTCCGGAGTACATGTGTACACCTCATTTGGATGGAATGGCATTGCATTCATACATCTTGCATTGCATTGTATTGCATTATGGATTGTATGAGATGATTTAGTGTTTACTTGTGATGATTGGATTCGGATTGATTTATTCAGACTTGACACATTTGGGATTAGATACTTTACTCAGGCAATGACGTGTACTTGAATCTGGATTCATTGATTGGACTTGTTGAGGTATCCCATAGACCGTCTGTAAGATTAGTTATATGTTTGGTCTCTATATGATGTAGGTTAACGGGTGTCTTAATGATGAGTTGACTACTATACTGAAACGATGAATTTAATGATATATGAGTACTGAGGCCGTTGTGAGATTGAGATTGACTGGTGAATTATTAGAGTGAAATTAATGCTTAAAGGTATTGATATACAGTGTGTGGTAGATAGACGTACGACTTGATTGGGTTGTCATTATGTTTATCTGTGAATTCTTTTACTCATATGTGTTACTAACCATTGTCGGCCTATGATACTTACTCAGTACGCATGGTTTGCACTGATATTGCACTTGCTACACCCTTTTAGGGTGTAGATTGTTTCAGGTGATTGATCGAAGCATATGTGGAAATACGCGGTGCCTATCTTAAAGACCTCCTCCCACTTCATTCCGGGATGGAGTTTGAGTCTTAGAATATAATGGAAATCGAAATTCATTCAGTCGCTCTTGTACTAGTCTAGACCAGGTAATGGGAAATTGGATCGAGTCTGTAATCATGTAACTGTTGTAATCTTATAAATACTTGAGGTCATTGATATTTGGTAACGTTCCGCTGTTATTTCTATGTACCTCTTGGTTTAAAATGATTTTTCCTTGTCATTGATGTGTTAATTGAATAGAGGGTTCGCCTACTGAGGAGGGAAAGGTGGGTGCTCGCGCGACCTCGAAATGGGTCGTGACATCAAGCCTTTGTAAACACGGCCCCAACGCGAACGCAAAGAATAAAAGACACACCATAAACTAGCAATTTCCAAAATGCTTTTGAACTTTAATTGAACACCCAAAACTCATCTGGAATCTCGCAAACACAAACCAAATATTCATTTCAATCATAAAACACACTACTAACCTGTTGTGCACTCAGAATTCCCAAAAGAGGTCGTCTTGACCGTGTGTTGACCAAGGTCAACTCTAATTCTTTAAAATACTAGATTTTCAACCAATGATCCAAATCACACTCGAATGCCTAGCGACCCGAACCAACGGTTCAACTAAGTCAAAAATAGCATTCCGAACCTAATGAAATCGGCGAAACTTCGAAAATGAGGCGTTTACTCCTTATGATGACTTTGGTCAAAAATTAAGAACTTCTAATTTTGCTAAAACTGATTTGAAACTGTTATATCCCGTATTTTGTACGTTGGGGTATTCCGAGCTAGTTGTGATAAGTTAAGGACAAGACTATTTTGGAATACGAGGTAGAGACTCTTAACCTCCAATTTTGTTTAATGCACAAGTTTCTTATAAATTTTATTGGTGTGGAAATATTAAGGGAAATTAGAAGTTAATTTATTCATGTTAATTATTTCATGAAATGAAAAAGGCCACAAGTGGCCGTGTGGCTTAGGGTGGGCCCCCACCCATAGCTGCCAAATTTGATTGCCTTAAGCCATGAGTGGGCCAGGTGTCCACCTTGTATGGGCTATGTATTTATATATATATAGATGAGTGATGACAAAGCAAGACTTATTCATCATTTACACAACTCAAGAAACTTGGAGAAGAAGATAGAGAACCATTCGGCCATGGCTAGCCGAATATGGTGCCATAAATATTGATCAAAAAATAATTTTCTTTTAGTATTACAACCAATTGGAAGGTCCTTAGTAACGTGAAGTAGTTGTTGGAGCAAGCAAAGCATTCGTTCTTGCAATTCTCAAACCCTAGCCAAGTTGAGGAACTAAGTGGTAAAGGTAAGGTTTAATCTTCTTTTACATGTGTCATGGATGGTTTATGCGTGTTGTAGTGTGTAGAAATGGATGAAATTCATGAAATTTTGTGTGTTGGGTGGTAGCCATATATGGGCTGTTTTGTATGACATGGTAAACAAAATTTATTTAGTATCTTTGGTTGTTGTTGTTGTGGATTCTATGGTAAAAATGAAGATTTAATGATTCAAGTTGAAGTTGTAATTGTTTGTGGGCTGTTTTAGAAGCTAATGTGATTTTAATATAGTTTCTTGTATTTATGAAAATGAAGTTGTTAACATGTGGATTGTGGGTATAGTTCATGAACTTGGAAGAGAGGAATGTGTTGTTGTTGTTCTTATTGAGTTTGGAGGCTTCGGGTTATGTTGTAGGTTGGTTGGGCTGTTTTGGATATTGTGTGGATTGGTTGAAGTGTTCTCGAGTCTGGTTTGAATGGTCTCGGATTAGTACTTGAACGTATGACCATTGGTGTTGGCTTGATTGTATGTGGTTGATTTGAATGTAAATGAAATGCCGTCGAATTATATAGAAAGGAATTACTAACGTTAGAATACGTTTTGAATTACTTGTTGATGTTGTTAGTATGGTTGTTGGTATTGTTGTTGATGATTTGGCCTAGTTGAATTCTCGGGGTTTGTTGAATTTATAAAGGAAATGCTGCCCAAATTTCTATAAATGAAGTGCTAGCTTAAGATTGGATTCCTAAGTACCTATAGCTAATGTTTGGTGTCTAATGACGTTATTGTAGATCTTGGGAAGCCCGAGACTTAAGTTCGGATTAGCTTAGGAAGCGGGCAAGGTATGTAAAGCCTATCCTTTCTTTCTTTTGGCATGTCTTAGATGTAAGTAAGATATGATACGAGCCTTGGGGTAATTCTATTCATAAGATCCGAGCGTGCCTGCCTACGATTCTTGTTCACTTCTTGATGTTAGCATTCCTAATATAGTCGAGCTATGGCCCTTGTGTCTTTAGTATGATTGGATAGTAAATGTTGCATAAAGAGTTCTTGTTCCTAAAGGATTCTATGTTGAATAAGGTCCCTAACTTTCATAGACGGGCCCGGATCGCTTCGATACGTTCGTAGAGGGTCCTAAAGCGAGTAATGTCCGTAACTTTCATAGGCGGGATCGGATTGGTTTGATACATGTCCATGGTCCCTGAGACTTTTCTTTGTATAGTTCTAACGACATTTTGAAAGAACTTAACATGACTGTCGTCTTAACCCTCGAGCATTGATTACTTACTTATCTATCGAGTCTCAAAGGATGATTTATATACATATGACTATTTACCATTCTGTGTGTGCAGTCTCTGTTGTATCTTTCTCTGAGTCCCTTGCTAGAGGGCCGGGTTCTGTATATCTATATATGGTGTTATGGTGTGTTCTGGCGATATGATGTGTTTTGGCGTTATGATGTGTTCTGGCGTTATGATATGTTCTGGTGTTATGATGTGTTCTGGCGTTATGATGTGTTTTCTGGAGTATGATGTGTTTTCTGGAGTATGATGTGTTACGGAGTTATGCTATGTTCTGGAGTATGATGTGTTATGGCGCCAATGACGGGGTGGCGACCATGTTCACCGAGTCCTATAATGGGCCGGATATGTTTTCTACTATTAATATGCATGATTTGTATTTCAAGAGTAAGCATTCTGGCATTCTGGTTATTATACTTGTTTTCTGTACTTCTTACGCATAATCGTGTTTTAAAAGCTAGCATTTTGGTATTCTGGTCTTTGTACTTGTTCTCTGTACCTCTTATTTCGGATATCTTCCTGATCACTGTATCTCATGCTTTACATGCTCAGTACATATTCCGTACTGACCCCCTTTCTTCGGGGGCTGCGTTTCATGCCCGCGGTCGGGGCGCTCGCTGCGGTGATCCGCCAGCCTAGGATATCTATTCTGCTACCTTGGAGCGCTCCCTTGTTCCGGAGCCTATATTTTTGGTACAGACACTTTCGTTGTATATGTATATGTCTATTCAGGGGTACGGCGGGGCCCTGTCCCGTCATATGTGTCACGACCCAACCCCGTAGGCCGTGACTAGTGCCCGAGCTGGGCACCCATACGCGTCACTAACCAAATTCGGCATACAAACTACTCGTACATAAATCAGTGTCAGACGTGGCTCCCAACTAACGCATACAAACATATACTGCACCGAAGCCGGTAAGGCTATCATAATATACATAACGTGGCAAAGCATACATACACGCAGCCGACAAGGCTGCCACGGCGGATGGGCCGTCCAAACACAACTTTCTCAACGCATCCGAACAAAACTGTACATAACCCACATCTATGTATACAGACCTCTAATACAGAACAACGAGAATCGACGACGGACGAGGCCCCGCCGTACCCTGAATAAACATAATCATATACATCGGAAGAGTATATACCCAAATATTGACTCCAGAACAAAGGGAGCACTCTGACAGCAGAATGGAAATCCTACGCCAGATCACCAAAATCGTATCCGTACCGCGGCATGAAACGCGACGAAGAGAGGGGGGTCGATGACGAATATGTCGAGCATGTAAAGCATAGAATACCGTGAACAGAATCGTACTGAAACGAGGAGGGCAGAAAGTAGCATAATAACCAGAAAATCATAACACTTGCCTTTGAGACATAAATCATACGTATCCATTTCATATACAGCTCATCACGGGACTGAGAAACAGAGTCAGAAAATCATCTCGTACACATACATAGACATAACGTGCCCCGGCCCTTTAATGAGGGACGCGGTAAGTAAAATCATCAGATACATATACATATAACGTGCCCCGGCCCTTTAATGAGGGACGCGGTAAGTAAAATCATCATATCATGTACATATAACGTGCCCCGGCCCTCTAGAGTGAGGGATGCGGTGAATGAAGTCATCATATGCCATCCCGGCCACCTCCCATATCATCATATCATAATCATATCATATAACATGCCCCGGCCCTCTAGTGAGGGGCGCGGTGAATCATACCGTAGAATCGTGCACGAATACATGCCACGGCCGGACGCGGTGAAAGAGATCATAATAGCTAGCACGAGCGAGTAGTGAGAAACCATATACACAAATCATCATCACGGAACTCAGACATAATCGAGACGAAATCTCATTTCAAAGCTAAATAACGATTTTGTCAAGTTCCTTCCGAAAATCATTCGAGAACATATCAAGTATCACTTTAGAAATTGTAGGTGTCAAGATCATATGACATAGTTTGTGGAAATCAAAACATAGTCGTCATTACAGACTCAATAGAATAGTCGAAGCGAACTATTATTTCAAAACCAAGACAAACGTCAAATCGAATTTTCTTTCGAATACCACTCGGGAACATATCAACCCGAACTTCAGAAACCATAGTTATGTATTACAATCATATGCGTGAGATCATTATCATAGACTCAAAAGGCAAGTAAACTGATCGTACTTGAAATCGGGGTCATACTCATATCATATTCTTTCAAAAGTCGTCAGAAGTACATAAGGAAAGTCGCGGGACCCACGAACGAGTGTCGACCCGAGCCGGGCCCGCCTATGGAAAACATAATCATCATACATCAAGGGGTCATTTTTGAGCATATCGAGGCGATCCGGTTACGTAAAGTGAAAGTTACGAACTTTCGTAGTTTTCGGAATCATTTAGGAACAAAACTCTTTTTAAAAACCAAACTTTTATGCAACTTTTGAAACTTATTCATACAAAAGACATAGGGCCAATATTTCATCATATCATGCATACAAAGACCAAGAAACAAATAATAATCACAGACATGGTCGGATCGCGAGAGTAGAATTTCCTCGAGGCTCGTATCATAGCCTATTTACGACTAAGGCATGCTAAAAGAAGGAAGGGTTGCGCTTTACATACCTCGAACGCTTCCCAAGATACTCCAAACTCCAGCTAACCTCGACCTACGCCTCGGGCTGCCCAAGGTCTACAAATAAATCATAATATGCCAAACATTAGCTATAGACATTTGGGCATTTAATTCCAAATTAGCCTAATTCTACAGAACGACATTTCCGTAAAAATACACCAACCCCGAGAATTTAACTCGGCCAAATCAACAACAACAACAACAACAACCAACCTAGCAACATCAATAATCAATTCGAAAGGCGACATAACATTAATAACCCTCTTTTACACCATTCAACAAAATTCATTATTTCAATTCAACGGCTTACATTCAAGCCAACATTATCGCCCATACATTCCAATACCAACCCAAACCCATACCAACAACATTCAAAAACATTTTAAGCAATTCATACAATATTTCCAACAATCCAACAAAGGCTCCAATTTGCCCGAAAACCCCAAACCCGAGAACAATATCCATAACACATTCCTCACTTCCACATCATGATTTGCACCAACAATCCACATTCTAACAATGTCATTCTCCTAATTACACAAATTACATCAAAAGCACAATAGTCTCCAATTCAGCCCAACACTTACAATATCAATTTGAGTCATTAAACTCGATCGCCAACATAGAATTCATAACGACGACAACTAAAACATTAAGTAGAATTAATCCATTCATTGCCATATAATATGACCCATTTCGTTAACACTACATATATATATATTAATGATTCTCATCCATTTCTTCACTCTACAACATTCAAAACATGCTAACTAAACTTCAATTCATTACTTGAACACAACACAACACACACACACCTACACTGCATATACACTACACACACAACCTCAACTCCAACATGCCATATTTCATGAATTTCCTCCATTTTAACATACTACAACATACATACACCCTTCATAACACATAAAACATGATTAAATCTTACCTTTCTTCTTCAACTTCACAAATAGGCTAGGGTTTGCGATCTACAAAATGGATGGTTTGATGCTCCAAACAACACTTCCACGCTACTTAGGGACCTCCAATTAGTGGATTTGCACCAAGAAAATATTTTTGTGATGGCTCAAATTGGACTTGGATTTTTGGAGCTTTTGGCCGAGAGCTTCTTAGTGAAGTTCTTCAACTTCTTGTTTTTTTTCTAAGTATGAAAATGAGAGTGGATGACTTAGAGGTCATCTTTTAAGCTTCCACACAATTTACACAAGTGTCCATGGCCCACACACATGTGTTGGACCAATTAAAATTGTCCACAAAGTGTGTGGGACCATTTTCCAAGCCACATGGCCAACATGACAATTTTTTTTTCATGATTTTCAACTTTCCAATACTGCAATTTTGGTCCCAAATTTTCCTAATTGTTCCATACCAACAAATTCATGAACAACTTATGTCTCAAAATAAAATCGAAGGTCAAAAGTCCCGACTTTGCGTCCCGGAATGATTTTGTCTCTAGCTTATCATAGTTAAATCGGATTGTCCCAACGTACAAAAATGCGGGACATAACAATATGATACGATCATTACTCTTAGAGGTCTGTAGACATATGTGTGGGTTGTGAATAGTTACTGTTCAGTTATGTCTGTGTGAATTATGTTTTGGGCATCCCCATTCGCGATGCTGCCTTGTGTTGCGTGTATATATGTTTTGGGATGTTGTGTATTATATGTGCCCCTTGCCGCTCGTGCGTATACGTGTATATATATATATGCGACGGTTTGAGATGACGTCGACCTTTGTATATGTATAAGTTGTTTGTATGCTGATTATGGTTAATAGGTGTGTACGAGTGCCCAGCTCGGGCACTAGTCACGGCTACGGGGGTTGGGTCGTGACAAAAGTGGTATCGGAGCACGGTTCGTCTGGGATTGTCTATAGACCGTGTCCGGCGAGTCTTGTTTATGGGTGTGAAGGCCACACTTATAAACGGGAGGTCGCGGGGCATTTAGGAATCGATGACCTTGCTTCGTCTTAGATCGTGTGATAGAGCACCGAGTAGAAAGATCGCTTCGATATCTCTTCCTCGGGTAAGTACGGATTGACGAGAGATGAAGAGACCGGCTTGAGATAGTGGGGTACTAAGAAATGCCCCGAGTATCTCCGGGACCCGGCGGGGAGGCCTCGGTTATTCTATTGAGGCGATCCTCGGAGGACCCGACGGTCTCCTCCGAGTTCTTGACTCCCGGAGGAGGACCGCCTGCAGGACGACTATGATACGGATCCGTCGAGTATTCGTGCGGGACACCGGGGAGGAGATTCCCCGAGATCGCACCGGTTGCTCTACGGTGGAGCACTACGTCGGACCGGCCTCCCGGTGAGTGTTACGGATTACTCCGACCCACCGGCCGTCGGTAAACCGGTGAATTACCGGTTATCTATATCCTCGGCTCGAGATAGGGAGACGACGAAGTCCGGACGGAACGGATGGCGAGTGATGACGATGAGTACACTTCACCTTATAGTCCACCGGATGGACTAGGGGCAGACCGATCGGTACGGCATATAGTCCTTATTGGAATTTTCTATGTATGTGTGTTTGTGTGTGATTGTTACTTAATAGCGGCGAGCGAGAAATCAAGGGCCGATAACCAAGTATTTATAAGTAACGGCGATCGAGGCGTGTTTACTACCATTGGGAATCTGGAAGTCTAGGACGAAAAGTAGCCATATCCATAGGTGAAAAGTGAATATTGAGGATTGAAAAGGGCTAAAATAGTAATTGTGGAGTCAGAAGAGTGAGAGACCCTTCTAATTCGGAGGGAGAGGTGTTATGAGAACGTTTTGAAATCTATTAAGACCTCAACTTACTCCAGGTTATGTGATAAAGGTCATGCGGTGAGGTGGACGCTAACATACTAGCATTAAAGTATCGTATTTCATCAGAGTTCCAAGGTTAAGCGTGGCCGGGATGAGAGAAATTTTAGATGGGTGACCCCACGGGAAGTGTGCTAAAAGTCCTATAAAGTCGGACATAGGAGAGCCAAATGGGAAGCTAGAGTAGCCTAAGAGAAATTAGAGTATACGAGTGGGCGGAAACCTTGAGGGTCACATAGGACGAGGCGGTATTTGGACCGGTGAAGAGAAAGAAGGTGCATCATAGCTCTAGAAACGTAGGTAAGTTGAATAGCGTTTGGAAATATTTTGTAAGCAAGATAGTAGTAATTATATATATATATATATATATATATATATATATATATATATATATATATAGGTATGCACATGATATCCCATACATGGCTATGTCGGTGATATGTGTATTCCGCAACCAACGTTGCGGTATATGAAAGGCATTAATCGAACAAGGTAGCGTTCAAGTCCAAGAAAAATAAAAAAATGGCACAAATGTTACAAGGCAAGTGATGCTATTTTCACTACGAGGTTAAGCTTGGAAAGTTCTAATACAATGATATTTGGAAAAGAAAGAAAAGTGAGTAGATGGAAGGTAAGGGATCAAAATGTCAGAAAAAGCGAAAGAATAAGAGACATGAGGGAGTGAAGCCTCCAAGAGAGACGACGGGCAAAGCACGAGACTATTTGGATAAAAATTTAAAGGTAGGCATGTGAGAGGGATAAAGTGTGGTAGTATGGAACAAAAGAGGATGTGTGGGGTTGGAAGAAACGTGCTTCGACAAGTGGGACTAAAGGATAGTGACCACGACGAGGAATGTGAAGTAAGAGAAAGAACGATTAGGCTTTGCAATGATGCGGAGAGATTTCCAACTCTCGAAAGATATATTTGTAAAGAGACAAGTGGGTAGCCATATTGGTATAGTGGCCTCGGATATAGAGAAACTTTCTGAAAAGACAATTTAAGAATAAAACGGATTTGCTCGTTCAAAGTAATATCTCGCTGCGAATGTGTATTGATTATAGGCAGCTGAACAAGGTGACCATAAAGAATAAATATCCCCTCCCCAGGATGGACGACTTATTTGACAAGTTGCAGGGTGCTAAGTGTTTCTCGAAGATAGGCCTGCGGTCAGGCCATCACCAGGTGCGGGTAAGAGAGGCAGATATCCCAAAGACTGCATTCAAGACCCGATATGGGCACTATGAGTTTAGGGTAATGTCTTTTGGGGCTGACCAATGCTCCAGCAGTGTTTGTGAATTTGATGAACCGAGTGTTCAAGCCGTTCCTAGATATGTTCGTGATCGTATTTATTGATGATATCCTGGTCTATTCACGATCAGAAGAGGAGCATGCAGATCATCTGAGGGCGGTACTTGGGGTGCTCCAGCACCAGAAATTGTATGCTAAGTTCTCTAAATGTGAATTCATGTTGACTTCAGTAACATTCTTGGGGCATATCATCGGAGTCGATGGCCTTCAGGGTGGGTACGAAAATTGAAGGCCGTAAAGACTTGGTTTAGACCTATGACATCTACTGAGGAACGTAGTTCTCTGGGGTTAGCAGGATATTACAGGAGATTTGTTGAGAAGTTTGCTTCGATTTTAGCACCTTTAACGAAGCTAGCTCAGAAGGCAGCTAAGTTCCGGGGACTAATGCTTATGAAAGAAGCTTCCGCTGATGAAAGGAAAGTTGACTACGAGCTCTAGTTCGACTCTTCCGAGGGACCGAATATGTCATTTATTGTGATGCTTCCGTAAGGAAAAGGTTGTGTATTAATGCGTCACGGCGAGTTATAGCCTATGCCTCCCGACTCGGGAAGCACGAAAGAAATTATCCTACTCATGGTCTGGAATTAGCAGCGATAATTCATGCTTTGAAGATATGGAGGTATTATCTATATGGCGTTCATGTTGATATTTGGACGGATCAAAAATGTCACGACCCAACCCCGTAGGCCGTGACTAGTGCCCGAGCTGGGCACCCAAACACATTCATTAATCCGAATCACATACATATGGCTTATATGCACACAAATATCAGACGCTGTCTCGTTATCTCAAACTGTCTCAAACACAAACATATATATATCGAAGCCGCAAGGCTATCAAATGGCGCAACGGCCCAAAATATATACATGCAAGCCGACAAGGCTTCCACGGCGAATGGGACCGCCCGAATCATGTAACATACGAACACACACATACGTAATAGGCACACAACCCACATGTACATCTACAGACCTCTAAACAGAACAACAGAATCATATGACGGGACAGGGCCCCGCCGCACCCCTGAACAAACAAATACATATGCAACAAACGAATATATACCAAAATGTAGGCTCCGAAATAAGGGAGCACTCCAAATAGAAGAATAGGTGTCCTCAGACGGCGGATCACCGAAATGGTGCGTACGTACCGCGGCATGAAACGCAGCCCCCGAAGAAAGGGGGTCAGTACGGAATATGTACTGAGTATGCAAAGCAGAAATACAGTAAACAGAATCATAATCGAAACAGATGTACAGACCATAAGTACAATATTCAAAATGCCAAAACGTTTACTTTTAAAATACAAATCATGCATAGGGCTCAAAGAATATGGTCGCCCACCCGTCATTGGCGCCATAACACAAAGATAACACCAAAAAGTTTCAAATCTCCGTAACCCGACATATCTCCATAACACATCATAACGCCATAATCACATCGATAACACCAAAGCATATAGGGTTCCCCTCTAGCGAGGAACTCGGCGAACCATAACACAAAGATAACACCGGAATATAACATAGTGCGCACGATAACATAACCCCCGGACTCGGCGAAAGATACAACGTAATGCACGAACGAGTCGTGAGTAACCATATGCATAAAAATCATTATTATAGACTCGACGCATAAGTAGACTAACCATACATCGGGGGTTAGGTGATAGTCATACTACATTCTTTCAAAAGTCATCGAACTATACAAAGGGAAGTTATGGGGCCCACGGCGAGTATCAACTCAACCCGAGCCCGCCTATGAAGATTAAAATCATGATACGCTACCGAACCCCTTACGAGCTTATCGGGGCGATCCGGTTCGTCTACGGAGTTACGGGCGTTCGTAGTTACAGAATCTGTCAAAAACAGAATTCTTTATGTAACACTTAGTTTTCAATCAAACAAAGGGTACAAGGACCATAATTTGCCTATATTAAGGATACGAACATCAAAGAGTGAATAAGGATTCTATAAGTGCCCGGATCTTACGAATAGAGTTACCCCGAGGCTCGGATCTTAGCCTACTTACAACTAAGACATGCCAAAAGAAAGGAAAGGTAGGCTTTACATACCTCGTCCGCTCTCAAAGCTAATCCAAACTCAAACCTCGGGCTCCCAAGATCTACAAATACGTCATAATATGCCAAACATTAGCTATAGATACTTAGGCATTTAATTCCAAACTAGCACTTAATTCTACAGAAATTTGGGCAGCATTTCCCCTGTAAATAGACCAACCCCGAGAATTTAACTCAGCCAAATCAACAACAACAACACCAACAACCAAACTAGCAACATCCATAATCAATTCAAAACACATTCTAACATTAAATACTCTTTCTACATAATCCAACAACATTCATCATATTCAATTCAACGGCTTACATTCAAGCCAACATCAACGCTCATACATTCAAATACTAGTCCGAACCCATACCAACAACATTCAAGAACATTTTAAACAATTCATACAATGTTTCAAACATCCCAAACAACACCCCACTTCACCCAAAATCTGCCCCAAACCCGAGAACACAACTATAACCCATTCCTCACTTCCAAATCATGATTTGCACCAACAATCCATACTCTAACAATGTCATTCTCATAAATATAAAAATTACGTTAAATGCACATTAACCTCCAATCAGCCCATAACAATTACAACATCAACTTGAGTCATTAGAATCTCATTATCAACATAGAATTCACAACGACAACAACCCAAAACACTAAAGAGAATTAATTCATTCTTTGCTACACCTCACAAGCCATATTCGGCCAACACATCACACACATACATATTGATGATTCTCATCCATCTCTTCACTCTACACAATCAAAACATGCTAGCTAGAATTTAATTCATTACTTCTACACAACACAACACACACACACGGCCTCAACTCCAACATGCCATATTTCATAAATTTCATCCATTTTTGCATACTCCAACACACATAAACCTTCCATAACACATAAAAACATGATTAAACCTTACCTTTCTTCTTCAACTTCACAACTAGCTAGGGTTGCAAATGATGAAAACAAATGGTCTATTGGCCCAAAAAACAACTCCACGTTAATGAGGACCTCCAATTAGTGGGTTTGATAGGAAGAAACAATTTTGTGATGGCTAAACTTTGGTCTTCAATTTTTGGGATTCATGGCCGAATGGCCTTATGTTTCTCTCAAGGTCTTGATTTTTTTTTTTTCTAGGTGTAGAAGATGATGAGTTGTGAAGACTTAGTCATCTTTTGCACCCTTATAAGAGTTATACAAGTGTCCATGTCCCACACATGGGTTGGACCAATTAAATTTGGCCACAAAATGTGTGGGACCATTTCCAAAGCCACACGGCCAAAGGGCCTAATTTTCATGATTTCCAACTTTCAATTATATCACTTTTGGTCCCAAATTTCCTAAATGTTCCATGCCAACATGTTCATGAACAACTTATGTCTCAAAACAAAATCGAAGGTCAAAAGTCTCGACTTCGTATCTCGGAATGGTCTTGTTCCTTACTTATCATAGTTAATCCGGATTGTCCTAATGCACAAAATACGGGATATAACAACAAAAGCATCCAGTATATCTTTAAGCAGAAGGAGCTGAACTTGTGGCAAAGGAGGTGGCTAGAGTTGCTGAAAGACTATGATTGTTATATCCCGTATTTTGTACGTCGGGATATTCCGGGTTAAGTGTGGAAAGTTAAGAACAAGGCTACTTTCCGACTTCGTTTTAAGGCATAAGTCGCTTATGATTTTATTGGTATGGAATATTATGGAATTTGGGGTTAAAAGTGAATTATGGAAAGTTAGACATTTCATGAAAATTTGGGGCCAAAAATGAATTATGGGAAGTTGGAAATTTCATGAAAACAACTACATGTGGCCGGCCACATGGATGGCTAATATATGTTATTAAAGGATGACAATGAATCATTTTTCATCATCTCCTCTCTTAGAAATTTCAAGAAACTTGGAGAGAAACAACAAGGAGGCCATTTGGCCATGTCCATAACCGAGCAGGTCCATGGAAAAATTTGGTCAAAAAAATATTTTCTTCTAGCTTTCATGCTAATTGGAAGGTCCTCGTTAACATGGAATAGTTGTTGGAGCAATTAAATCGTTCGTTGTTGCCATGTACAAGCCTAGCCGTGTGAAGAAGTGGGTGAAAAAGGTAAAGTTCAATCTTATTTTTCATATGTTATGGATGGTTTGTGTATGTTGTGGAGTGTAGAAATGAATGAAATTCCTAAACATATGGATGTTGGAGCTAAACCGAATAGGTGCATGTGTGTAGAAGTGAAGGACTAATTATTTAGTATGTTTTGGTTGTTGTTGTTGTGAATTTCATGATGTAAAATGAAGGTTTCATGATCCAAGTTGAGGTTGTAATTGTCATGAGCTGTTTTTAAGCTTATGGAATTTTAATGTAGTTTCTATAATTATGAGAATTATGTTGTTAATCGTGTGGATTGTTGGTGTAGTTTATGAATTTGGAAGAAAGAAAGGTGTGAGTAATGTTCTTGTTGAATTGGAATGGTTTCGGTGCATTGGATTGGCTTGTTTTGATCATTGTGCGGATTGTTTAAAATGTTCTTGCATTTTAATAATGGTCTTGGATTGGTACTTGAACTTGTGAGCGTGGATGTTAGCTTGAAAGTATGTAGTTGAATTGAATGTAATGGAATGCCGTCGAATTATGTGGATGAAGGTTGCTAACGTTAGAATGTGTTTTTGAACTACTTGTTGATGTCATTAGAATGGTTGTTGGTATTGTTGTTGATAATTTGGCCGAGTTGAGTTCTCGGGGTTGTGGAAATTATAGGGGAAATGTGCCCAAATTTCTGTAGGTCAAGTGCTAACTTAGAATTGGATTCCAACGTGCTTGTGACTAATGTTCGATGCCTAATGATGTTGTTGTAGATTTTGAGAAGCTGAGACATAAGGTTGGAATAACTTAGGAAGCGGACGAGGTATGTAAAGCTTAACCCTTCTTTCTCTTGGCATGTCCTAGTTGAAAGTAGGCTATGATACGAGCCTCGGGGTAACTCTATTCCTGTGATTCGAGTATGTCTACGATTCTTATTCACTTCTTGATGTCCGCACTCTTAATTTAGTTGAGATATGGTCTTTATGTCTTTTGTATGTTTGGATTTCAATGTGTAAAAAAGGAATTTTTGATTTGAATGGATTCTACGTCTAAAAAGTGTCCGTAACTTTCGTAGACAGAACCGGATCGCCTCGATATGCCCGTAGGAGATTTCGTAGCGTATAATGATTATGTCTTTCATAGGCGGGCTCGGATTGGGTTGACACTCGTCCGTGGGTCCCGCGACTCTCCTTTGTATAGTTCTAATGACTTTTTGAAAGAACTTAATATGTTTATCATCCCGACCCCCGAGTATGGTGTTATATCTCGCATTTTCACATATTCGGAAAATTCGAAATAATTGCGACGTGCAAGAGAAGGCCATATTTTGATTTTAACTAATGCACGTGTTGCTCATGAAAAATGTTGGTGCGGAAATACCGAGGAAGGCTGAGGGTAAAATGGGAATTTTGGAAACTTGTTTCATGAACTACACAAAGGAGCCAATTTGTTGGGCCAAAAAAAAAAAAAGGAAATTGAGGCCCAAACACAAAGGGGTGGCCGGCCATGTGCCTAGGCCCAACCCTTTTTAATTAATCATGTGATTAATTATATAAGGGGGATAAGTCTTTAAGAAGATTCAAGAAAACAAAGTAAAAACAAGAACAAAAGAAAAGGGGAGCAATCGGCCAAGAGAGAAAGGAGAAAAAAAAAAGAAAAAAAATTTCCAAGCCTTCAACCTTGATCCAAGAATTATAATTTTCTTGTATTCCTACTAAGTTCAAGATTCTCTACAAAGTGGTATAATTAGTTTGGCAAGAAAGTGACTTTGGTGGCAAGGAGAACTTATTGGAAAAAGGTAAGAATTTCATGTTTTCTTTTATGTTATGGAAGATTTATAGACGTTATAGTAAATAGAATTGAATGAGAATC